>NW_028242388.1:0-50005 GCF_964263255.1 Lissotriton vulgaris
TTAAATTGTGGAAGCTATACTTTTTTAGACTCTTCTGGGGATTCGGAAACTTTGTCTGCTATTCGCTTACCCTTGTGGTGCTCACCTGGATAAACTGCCGATCTTGGGGCTAACTCTTCGTGACATCAACTGGTAGCGGGACTGCGAGGACCAGCAGTCTTAGCGGCGCTCCATCTGCCGCACCTGGGGCCTCTTCCCGCCCACCACCTCCTCCTATTTAGCCACGCCCATATCCACATATCGCGGGACGCGAGCGGGCGCGCGGCGGGCGAATCCCGGGCCAAGGGCGGGGCTGTCTGTGGCCGTCCGAGGCAAGACGAGGCAGGGCTGGGCCACCCCCCTTACATCGGAGGACAGAAACGTAAAGTAAGATTGTGGTACTTCCCGAGACTTTTTATCCATTTAGGACGTTACTGTCTTCCCTGGCGATTTATACAATGTTATAACGCACCAACTGCTATAGCTTTTCTGTACTGAACGCATTTGATTTCCCGCAGCTGTTTTGTTTGTTCAGTACATCTAGTCTAAATCGACAGGATAATGAGTACGCGGATTAGTACAGGCAAGAAATCCCTGGGGGGAGGGTCGATCAGAGGGACGTTGGACCACTTTATCACGAGGGCAGCAGCAAGGCTGGAACGTGAAATAGCCATCACGGAACGGCGCCTGTCTTCGGAACTACTACATAATAGACGCTCGTCCCTGGGTCCCATCCAGCAAGCAACAATTCCATCATTAGTGAATACGCAAAATGATTTTAACGGGGACCCTAGCATTCCCTTGCTATTACAAGATATAACTGCCTCAATAGAATTAATTAGGGATACTCCTACAAAAGTCTCCATTATTAATTAATCAGCAGAAATGACATCTGACGAAGGTTCACCCATAATTCCCCTAACGCAGGTCCCAAAAAAGAAATCATCTAATAAAACAAGTGGACCAGGGCAGCCATCGAAGAAAAGAAAGCGCATGGGAAACAGCTATAACGGTAGACCTGCTAAAACATCGAAAACACTTCCGCGAGCCACACACAATTTAGGATTAGCTGTAGAGAAGATGAGGCAGGACGATATTCCCCCAAACTCTACTGAGACTCAAGTACTTCTGGGGGACATCCAATAACTACTTAAATCTCTTCTATTACCTTTAGTGGAGAGGGTTCAAAGAATGTCAGAACACTTGGGGTCCATACAAAACGCAATCTCAGTCAACACCGACCTATTGAAGGAATTATCAACCCTTAGACAGACTCAGCCCATACCTACCCCACCATCAGGGGCGACACCCACACATGCGTTGAATAACGTGAATCCTCCTACTACCCGTGTAGAGAGTACATTGTCTTCACTGCCCACAAATAAGGCAATTACAACAGCTAGGGGACCAGGAGTGGGTGATGTCTGTAGTAAACCAGATTGTCCTCAAGTTATTCCCGCCAGGAAAATTCCTTCTCCGAAGAAATTAAGAGCTGTTTTTCCTAAAATTGATTTGCCCCCAGAAGCGGCACCCTATGTCGTGGTATTAACAGGGGTTCCGAAACTCGAGGTTCGAAAAACCGAAGGTTACCACGACCTAAAAAACAAAGTTGTATACTGGTTGAGGAAAAATAGACCACTACCACCTAACATCAACGGTGAAATCCTTCTCGTTAGACGACTTGACTGGGTGGGGCATAGGCCGAAGGATATATGGGGGACGTAATCATTATTAACTTCAGAGATTACAGGGCAACCAATCACATTGGTGATTGGTATACGGAGAGAGGCAGGGAGGAAATTTCAACACACAACCTTAGCTATTTCTACCCCCAGTCCCTAATATCGAATATGCCAAGAGAACGGGTTTCCCATGGATCAGATTTGAATTATAATATTCCCATCTTCAATCGCTTCACCACACTTTCTGGTTTGGATGGAGTAGATTGACTTCAAAACCAGCTACCCAGGACGCAGCATACACTTAAAAAATTTGAGTATGCCGGTTCCAAAGTATGGCCCCCAAAGTGACTTGGTTAATATAATGGAAACTAAGCAAAGATCTGAGGGACCCAAAACTAAAGATCACGGGAGAGAAAACCCCGATTTTGGGCACAAGCAGATTGGGTCAAAATAAACATTGTCCTCCCCTACCCATAAGGAACAGGTTTTGAAAATGTGCCCGAGAGGGGTTCCCCGACTGAAAGTAGCTACTAAGACTTTGGGATTTATTCAAGCCCCAGATAACTCGGTAATTAGGGTACTATCCTGGAACTCAGCCGGACTCCGTCATAAGGTGGAAAACAGCAACTGGTTGAATTTCGTCCAGAATTTTGGCATAATTTGCCTCCAGGAGACCTGGACCACCACTGAAATTCACCTCGTAGGCTTTAAAACCTACTTTTCTCCCGCCCTGGCTGCGCCCTCTGGTAAAGCCAAAGGAGGTTTAATTATCTATATTTCCAATAGGCTAGGAGGTCTGGAAGTAACTCCCGTAAAATCAGAAGTGAACTTCCAGATACTTACCCTCTGTTTTAATAAGGCAGAAATAGTACTTCTGGTAAATTTTTATAATAACCTCCGAGAGGGAGAGTTACTGACAACACTGCGTCAGCTGCATGGTGAATTGTCTGCCTTGATAAGGGGTTCCGCAAGAGCAGCTACAATCATCTGGGGGGCGACTTTAACCAGTATCCATGCCAACCTACTAGTCCCATTCTTTGCGGGATCACGGATTAAAAGAACGATTTAATTGCCCACTTTTCCCATTCCAATATTGGAAATTCCCTAAATTAAATCCTATTTGATCTGGGCCTTGTCATTGTAAACGCAAGGAATCCTTCTTCCCTTCTGCACGCACCGACCTTTCTCGGTGGTGGCAGGCAAAGCACTATAGACTTTATCCTTATATCTAGCACACTCGAAGAGCGGGTAACAAATTTTGAGCTTCATATAACTGCACTGAGTGATCATTGCGCCCTTAGTATTTTATTCCGTCCGCTTCATAAGTATAGTACGCAAAGTATAATCAGCGCCTTGAAGCAAAACACCTTAACCCTGGATAAAACAAACGGGTTTTCATTAAAATGGGAGAAAGTTGACCCCTCGGAAATTACTAGGAGAGTTTTTAATATAGCTTTCTCTGCAATTTTTAAGTGCTTAGATTTGTCTACCCCAGACGAGAAAGTACTAACTAACTTCAGGGCGATCCTAAATGCAATAAATAAGGAGCTTTTTGTAAAACTGAAAAACATCCAACAGAAAAAACAGGGGTGGTTTAATCATAGATGTACAGTAGCCCACTCCACATTGAAAAAGCACCTAAAATAACAAACAGGGTGCCCCAAGAAATAGCCAAGCTTAGGAGAGAATATAACGCAGCAATTAAGGATAGGAAATCGGAATTAAAACAGGCTCTATGGGACCAATTACACAATAGCTGTAGGCAAAAAGATAGCTCTGCTTTTTGGGCAGTGGTCAAGTCTCCATACCTAACCGATAATAAAGCCACACCAAGTATTGATGTCGCTATTGATGAAACTACTTGGGTGGGGCATTTCTCAAAGATTTTTGCGAGAGGACCAGTAAACTTGGGCGAACAGGCATGTACAAGTCAAGTACAATCTGTATCCCCCTACCCGATTGCCCTAGATATTACCATTGAAGAGGTTCTCCTGGCCCTAATATCCAGTAAAAACAGGAAGGCCCCGGGACCGGATGGGGTCCCAATAGACTTATTTAAATCCAACCTAGAACTATGGGCCCCATTGGTGACAAGAGTACTTAAGGCATCCTGTGAGGTGGAGCTATTGGACTCATGGTCCAAATAAATCATGGTACCCATCTTTAAAAAGGGGGACCGTCAGGAGGTATCCTGCTATCACCCGATCTCACTGCTGGATTCCTTGGGAAAGGTGGCAGGCAGAGTCATTCTTGAACGCCTCCAGCAGTGGGCGGAAGATGGCGCGATCCTCTCGGACCTCCAATTTGTGTTCCGGGAAGGCTTGGGGACGATCGAACAAGCTCTAAACTTGGCATTGCTTCTAGGCAAACATGTTAGCGTAAAGGGAGGCTCCATCTACATGGTTTATGAAGACTTATCAGCAGCCTTCGACTGCATTTGCCACACTAAACTCTGGTCCGTTCTGTCGGAAATGGGTGTCGAAGAACCATTGGTTAACTTTTTGCGTGAATTGTATTCTAATGCATCAGCAAGGGTGAGATTCAGGGCACAGGGCGAGCTAACGGCACCATTCGAAATAGAGAGAGGAGTTAGACAAGGATGTGTCCTGGCCCCATTCCTATTCACGCTTTATACCAACGGGCTGGAGAGGGATATGATCAATGGGAGCCGGGACCTTCCTTTAATAAACAACCGACCGATTCCTGCTCTCCTCTATGCCGATGATGCGTGATACTCACCAGAACACCCCTCGAACTGCAGAAGGCACTAAATAGATATGCACAATTCATGGGCAACCTGGACCTACGCATACACATAAAAAAAAAACTTTGTTATGGGGGCGTGGCTTGGACGCCGGAGAAATGGTGGCGTAGTTTCCGACCTCCTCCAGGCAGCCGCGATCTTTCACCAAAAGGAGCTGCATACGGATCCCATTCCGGTCCAAAACGGTCACTTTGGCCATCGGAAGCCCAGAGTCGGAGATGAGGTGAATTTCAACCGAATCCGTTCGAGGGAAACGGAAGAAATCGACTCTCCGTCCGATCGCCGAAGACCGCAGACTGCGATGGAGCTAGGAACCGGCCGCATCCACGAGGCACCCCGGAGCTCCGGTCTTTCGCCTCGCTACACGAGAAACGCCTGACTAGCACGACGCTTGGCCCCCAGAGTTCAACGCAGCAGCGGCAGGACCGTGAGTAATGGTGCTGGTGTGCGATTGAAAAGAATGGCCAAATGTAAATGAAGCGAAGCGGGAAGGGGGAAGAAACCGTTTGAAATGACGGTCTACCAGAGCATTTAGTTTTACACTCGAGCCGCCTTAAGCCTGTTTAAGCCACCTTAAGATTATTGAAATATTACTGAAATAAACTGAAATTACTGGATAAACGCTAATTGGCTGAGAAGCAGGAAGCAACCGTTTGAAATGGCGGTTTAACAGAGCATTTAGTTTCACGCTCGAGCCACCTTAAGATTATTGAAACTACTGAAACATTTAAAAACGCTACTTGGCTGCTCTGAAATTATGGGATTGTACTAAGGGGGCCAGAATGCTTTGATGGAATCCACACTATATTTGATGATCCTGCTCGTGCGCAGCAACTAAATAGTGTTGCAGGGCTGCTCTCAATGCTCTGAAAAGGTAAAGGTAAAGTGGCTCAAAGTGCCTATAACTGCCACCAATGGCTGACAACCTAATCTCAATGCAGAAACCTGTTTGTAGGATTCGATGAACTGAGACCAGTATATGTGAATGTGATCAGAGCACTTGTCTCATCTACGCGCTATTTATGCTGGTTGTGTAGCCATTAGCAGAGAGTCACCCCACACACAATATAAAATGGCGGCTCCCACACTTTTGGGTTAATGTGATACTTTATACCCTGTGTAGCTGTAGTACAGACGTCCTTCCGTCAGCAACATGATCTACACTGCCTAACATTTCCTAAATAAGGAGGTTTAAAATTCTTTTGCGCTGCCTTACACCGACACAGCATCACCCAAACTTAAGCTGGGTTTGTGGACCCCACGCTGTGAATTGCTCACTATAAACTCTGTTCTGCAAGGCATGCTGTTTGTCTGCTCTGTATAGCACGCTGTTGGTGGGTTCTACTCAGTTGTTCAGGAACAACATACTCATTGAGGCACCATTAGGATTCCAGCCATTAACAATAACCCTGCAAACCCAGCAAACTCCAGCAAGTCCTAGCAAACAAGTTCAGAATGGGGGACAAAGATAATAGCAAAACTTCTAAACGTCTGAAATCTGACCCACCAACGCCAGTGAAAGGGAAAAAAGAAATAGCAGAAGCAATGGACACTATTCTAAGCAGGCTGGAAGAGGTCAGAGATTTGGCCAAATCTACCAAGGAGGAGGTTTTTGTGGTGAGACAAGATATAAAAGACATCAACTCGAAGATGACGGAGTCTGAGAACAGAATAAGTAAACTGGAAGACTCTGAAATTAAAACCTGTGGAGCCATCAAGAACCTCACCCTATGTTCGGATCATCTCGTGAGGAAGGTCGCGGAATTGGAGGATAGAAATAGGAGAGGGAACCTGAGAATTTTTGGAATACCAGAAAAATCGGAAGAATCCCATGGTTCATGTGTACCCTTCCTTGAGCAATGGTTTACTCAGGCTACTAATCTAACCTTCGCACAACCGCTGGAGTTCGATAGAGCGCATAGGGTACCGGGGCGAATTACTAAGGATCAGAAAGGACCGAGGGCTATAGTGTGCAAGCCGCTAAGATATCAACACACGGAGCAGATACTTACCTTCGTCTGTAAGCACAACCACATACTATGGAAAGGCCACAAAATGTTTATATCACAAGACTACAGTAAAGAGACTATGGAAATCAGGAAAGCCTTCCTTGCAATGAGACCGCAACTGAAGTCACTCGGTTACATGTATGGCTTTACTGGTCCAACAAAGTTCAAAGTAACAATACAAGGTGTGACTCATGTGTTCTCTGATCCACAAATGTTACGACAACAGCTCTTGACCCAAGGGGACGGCAACATGGAAGTATCTCCTTCGACCCAAATGAATGCTGCTGCATCCGGGCATGGATTACTTTTTTGAATTCCCGGTACTGGTAGACCCATGTTCCTTGGCTCCTTATAGCCCATTGTGGCCCACTGTGACTAATCTGAACTCTGATGACTCTGTTCCGCACTGTGCTCATTATGTCCCGTTTACTTAGAACACTTGGTCTTCAGCAATAACTACTAGTATGGTACAAGCTAGGTGTTTGTCAGTAATTACTGCGTATGATCCATGATGTATCCTTGGCCTGTTAGCTATATTGATTAGAAATGGCGCCTGGTAAGTCGCCACAGTTATGTTTCGACATATGATAGAGTTCACCTGGAACCTGTTACACTTGTTATTATTTTGTCTGCTGTACTAGTGGCCTCTACTCGTAAGCATCGTATCATGGTATAGCCTCATGATGAGGTGCAATGTTACACATCGTTGCCTGCATATTCGTTTCACTTTTGCTCTAAGAGGTGTTTTGTAGCTCATGTAATTAATGATGTTGAGCAGGTTGCTTGGTGGCGGCCTCGCGGTCGTCGTTCCCGAGTCGCCATGTTCCTTTTCTACTATTGGGGAGGGAGGGGTGGGTTGTGGGTAGGGGAGGAGGGTGGAGGGAGGTTTGCAGGGGTGAGGGGGGGATCGTTTTTTCAATTTTTGTATTTTGTATATTCTTTTGCCTTGTTTTTCTGTACTTACATCCTGCCGTACAGTTGAATGTATCTCATGATAGCCTTGTGACCAGTGTGCCTCTTGCTCTTACCAACATTGTCTCCTGGGTGATGCTGCTCCACCGGGGCCCAGTCTGGGATGAGTTCCTTACTACTAATGCAACACAATGTAGTACCCTAGAATATCTCAAGATTGATTGCTGATGCCTCCTATTATAGACACCCCGATAGGGACGACAACCATAGCTAACCTTAAATTGCTCTCTCTGAATGTTAATGGCTTAAACCAACCGATTAATCGTCAGAAGATACTTGATTACCTACGTAGACAACGAGGAGATATAGCCCTATTGCAAGAGACGAAGCTGGAGGTGAAACACTTTCACACCCTACGTAACAAGTTCTATACTGGGGGGAGCCAAGATGGCGGACGGGACGGACGTGTGAGCTCCCGGCTCCGCAAGTCGTCCGATCCTGCATCGAAATCCTGCCTTCAATCCTGCCTACACCGCGTCAAAACGGAGACACACACGCACTGATGTCACTGGCGTTCCTCTGAGACCTCTGCCGACTGTTTCGACGGTGAACTCGAACCGTTTGCCGACCTCCGATGCTGACCCGGGACCTGGAGCCGATCGCCGCCACAGGACGTGGCTGAACGTCGTCAACGGGACACGCTGGGAAGGTACCGACTAATGCGGGAGTGCAGCCGATCGCGGAGGTGGGTGGCATCGGCCCCTTCCATTGTGGTGAGGCTCCCTGCTGGGTCGAACTGATAACTGGCGAGACGGGAGCCCTTCTTACAGTGCTTTCCCCTGACACGCTGCTTGCAGGCTGGACTGAGTCCATCTTGGGGTGCCTTCTCTGCCGTGGTCTGCCCGCACTACTAGTAGGCGAGGGGGCTCTCGTTCTTGGCTGCCCTAGATCTGTGAGCCGCGCTTCCTTCGGTGGCTCCCACTACCCTTGTTCTCGCCTGCGAAGTCGACCCCCTCTCTTCATTGCGTGCTTACTGCATGGGTAGCCATGACACCCCCCCTGCAAAAAGAGATGGTAGCTGTCTCCCTGTCCCCAGCACGCGATGCCCTGCCTGCCCTCGGACTGGTGACTGATTTGAGGGAGCCGCCGTGCAATGCGAACCAGCTGACATTGTAGTGGGACCCGACTCGTGGCGATATCCTGGCTGCCCTTGCCGATTTGCGGGCGACATGGCGGCGACAAGCCCGAGTATTGGAGCGAAAGATTGAGGGAGCTGCACCGTATCTGAGACGACCGCGATCGACTGGCCCCCTGCTGCCGCTAACTACTCCTGTCCCGGATGCAATGTTGCAGCGTGAGAGTGCGGCGGTACGGAATGTTTCTGGCTACAATGTTGGATGTTTCTCCTTTGATGAGGATACTGTTGCAAAGTCGCCCTCCATTTCGATGCCTGATACTGTTACTACGGAGTCGTCATTATGGCATCACTTAACGACTTCCCAGGTGCAGGCCCCCCTCGCTGCCTTTGCCTCCGTAACTCTCTCTCTGCATTTATGGAGTGTGTGTCATCCTGCGATGGAGGGGGCGTCCGTCACCTTGGGCACTGAATGTGCTGGTGACTGGGGGCACTCATTTCCTCCTCCTCTTCGCCTTCTTTGTCGGAAGCGGCCATCTTGCTCCTTTGTTCTGCCTGAGGGGAGCTCACAGCGGCGGCCATGCCTGGAGGGATTTCGACGTTCAGGCCAGGGCTGATGGTGTTCCCTACGTTGGCTTTGCCCGATCGACTGGTGATGACCTGGACTGGAACGCTTTTTGATATGTTGAATGCGCTGGGTGTGATGCTTTCCTCATTTAAGGTCGCAGTTACTAAGTCCTGCTGTTTACTTTTGTTGTTGAGATGGCGGTTCTGTGCGGTGTGGGGGGTCCAGGGGTAAACCACTCTGCTCTCATTTGATGCGATGTTTCTCAATTTTGGTGCTACATATGGCGTAGGAAACTTTGTAATGACTGCGAGTCCGGGAAGCCTGGTATTTGGTGGCTCCTCCCCACCTTCCTCATTTCATGGGAGTCATAGATTAGTCTACACTTTTCTCACTCCCTATATTTCAAGGATTACACTTTTTCCTCTTTCTTTCTCTGTTTTCTCTTCTATATTTCGGGTTTATTGGGCGACAGACACACTGCTGGGGGGGGGGGGGCAGGCCGTAGCCTCTGCATGCGTGTAGGGTGGGGGGTTGGGGGACTTTTTGTTTTCTGTTTCAGTTTCTATGGTGCCTTATTTTATTCGTTGTTCGTCCTCTTTTCTTTATATTTTCTTGGGTCCGTGTCAAGGTTAGAATAGGGTGGGTGGCGGTGGACACTGGGTGCTATGTTAGTTCTGTTACTTCTGCTGAAGGATTTTAAGCCGCCATCCCGCCTGGGGGAACTAGCTTTTTGGGTAATTGGATTACTTGATACAACTGTTGGTAATGTTACGCCTCGCCTGCACGGGCTTCCTTTCTTTATTTGCTGTTTATGTGAAATTATAATGTCGGACTTCAATAGTTGCAACGTGAAAAAACCTTTAAAAATTAACCTTCAATGCTCCTGAGACACGATACCACGTTGTTTTACAGTGTAACTCTCAATGTTTGCCTACGATCCTCATGTGCTATTGTGTCGCCGTAATGTATGCACCAGTGCTGCAACAGTTTTCGTGGCCGGCCGTATGGTTGTAGGCCCTTATTTGTACTTTTACCACTGCACAATAAAGGTTTTCAAAAATTAAAAAAAAAATAAAAAAAACAAGTTCTATACTGAGGTGATGGGTTCTGGAGCCGTCTCTAAGAAAAATGGAGTAGTGATGCTATTTGCTAGGAAAGCAAATGTGGAAGTAGTTTCCTCTTCCGCGGACATGAAGGGTAGGTGGGCCTCGGTGAAATTAATTAAGGATGACACTGAATTCTACATTACCACGATATACACACCCAACACACATGACCCTTCCTTCTGGCTAGAACTGACGAAACAGATTGACACTGTCCTAGATTCGGCAGTTCATATTCTAGCAGGAGATTTTAACCTTCCGTTTGACCCTGCCCTAGATAGGGACTCTAAGTGCACCTTCCGCCCAGGCAAGGCCCACAAGGAATTTACAAAGCTATGTCATAGATTCCACATGATAGACACATGGCGTTTACAACACCCTGACGGCAGAGACTACTCTTTCTACTCCCCACCTCACGACTCGTTCTCAAGAATTGACTATATATTCATAACTAAGAACGCTGTGGCCAGAATAGAAGACACAGACATTGCACCACGGCTCGTCTCTGACCACTCTTGCATATCACTCACGTTATCTAATATCATACCGAAAACCCGTCAGTCAATGTGGAGACTCAATGTTACCATACTAAATGATGTGAAACACAAAGAATGTATAGAAAACGCCCTCAAAGAATTCTTAATACTTAATAAAAGAGGGGACACCTCGTACTTAATCCGTTGGGAAGCACTAAAGACCACCATAAGGGGGCTCATCATAAAAATATCATCCGCAATAAACAAAAATCGTAATGCCGCCCTCTTAAAACTAGAAGAAGACATCTCAAAACTCCAACACAACTATCTAGCCAATAGGAGTACCAAATTACTGACTGATTTGTCCAATCTAAAATACACCTATAATAAACTAGTGAGTGAAAAGGCAGGAGTCTGGTTGGATAGAAGAAAACGGTTCAAGGTCTGCGAATCTAATAAAGCAGGGAAGGGGTTAGCGGCCTATCTTAAATTTAAAATTCAAAAAAACACCATTACTTCCTTACTGGACGATAAGGGCACCCCCAATTCTGACCCCAATAAAATTGCAAACCTATTCAAAGATTTCTATGAGAAATTATACGCTAAGAATGTGAATGTGGGGGAAGAAAAAGTGGAGACATACCTCGCCAAATGCGCACTACCAACACTTACGCCCTCAGAACAAGAATCCTTAAGCGAACCCATATCTGAGACAGAAGCCGCTACCGCGATCAAGTCTCTTAAGAGCGGGAAGGCCCCCGGTCCAGGTGGATTTACAGCACAATTTTATAAAAGCTTTGCTCAAACCCTCACAACACCACTTTTGGAAGTATTCCAAGAGATTAGTCTTACGGGAGAAGTAAAAGGAACAATGGCCGAGGCAGTAATTGCCGTGATACCCAAGGAGGGAAAGGACTCTAAACTTCCAAAAAATTACAGGCCAATTTCGTTAATAGATTTGGATTGTAATCTCTTTGCCTCAATCCTAGCGAGACGAATCCAGAAGGTACTACCATCCCTAATCCACCCATCGCAAGCTGGCTTTTTGAAAAAATAGATTGTCAAGCGACAATACCAGAACTCTAGCTCACGTGCTTGAAAAAGCAAAGCTCCTCTCCACACCCACCGCGGCGATTACACTCGACGCTGAAAAAGCGTTCGACAAAGTGGACTGGACATATCTGGAAGCAGTTCTAGATAAATTTGAACTAGGTCCTCTGTTTACTAAATTGGTAATGTCACTGTATGCCTGCCCTACTGCTAGAGTGAGAGCTGGTGGAGCTTTTTCCTCCCCTTTTAAACTTGAACAAGGGACTAGACAGGGGTGCCCCTTGTCCCCATCCTTGATCCTCCTGGCAATCGAACCCTTTCTATACCAAATACGAGAGAATGTGGACATTCCAGGAATTCAGTTTAGGTCCTGAGCGAGCAGGCGGATAGAGCTATACCGGCCCTCCTTTCCACGATTGAGGAGTTCTCTTCTGTGTCGGGATACTCGCTGAACAAAGATAAAACTGAGGTGAAATTGCTGAACAACATGAGTGATAAAAATATTGTAGGAGACTCTGGGCTTACCTGGCAACCAAAGAGCTTTAAATACCTGGGCTTGGAGTTCGAGAGAGACCTGATCACCACACTAAAAATTAACGAAGATATACTCTACAAGAAAATACAAAAACTTCTTGAAGGGTGGTCTCCGAAATTCTTGTCGTGGTGGGGTAGAGCAGAGACATTGAAGATGATGGTCACCCCTTTAATTAACTATATGGCGAGCATGCTCCTCATGACATTCACTGAGGACTTTCCGCAAAAAATAGATAAATTATTTACTAGCTTCCTATGGAAAGGGAAAAAGCCCAGAATCTCTATGAAAAAATTACAGCTTCTGAAAGTTAAAGGCGGTCTAGGCTTACCCAATTTTAGGAACTATCAAACCGCTTTCCTGTGTATGCAAGGAGCTTCCTGGTTCGCCAAAGACTCTGACTACACGCCGTTGTGGATCAATAATAGAAAAATCTATAATAGGTAAGGCCCCACTCGCAGTGATACTCACAATGGACCTTTCACACCTCACACACTCTAAGTACATAATTCTTAACACCAAGAGAGCCCTTCTGAGACTGGAACATACACATAAATCTGGCCTGCAGATAAAGAAGTCGGCTGTCGCGTCCTTATGGCGTAACCCACTTATAAAGATTAATGTCTCGCTTCTTTCCTGGGACCACTGGTCAGATAAAGGAATCAATGTGATTTCGGATCTCTATGAGGGGCACATGCCATTGCCCTTCGCAACGATCCAAGCTAAACATTCCCTCCGCCCAATCGACTTCTACTCATTCCTAAAACTAAAGTCAGTTTTGTCCACACGTTCGTTTATAATGTCAGCACCCTGGTTAGAATCGACGCTTCCACACCTGCAATCATCAGGTCATTTTGTCTCAAAAGTATACAAACTGCTCGCGCCGACGCCAAGTAAATCAATGAGACGAAACGAACTGAAATGGGAAGCAGAACCGAACAATACCGGTATAGTTGCTAACTGGGACATTATCCACGCTTCGGCACTTACACACAAAGTTTCACCAATCCTCTCACAAACCAAATACATGATACTTAATAGGGCGTTCTGGACCCCACAAAGACTGTTTAAACTCAACTTTAGAGATACCCCCAAGTGTTGGAACTGTTCCCTAGCCGACGGTGATCTGCCACACATGCTATTTAACTGCCCCATGCTAAACAAGTACTGGTCCAGTGTTTTTGATTACATTGAACACATATTTGACATCACACCTAGTAGGGAATTCATCTACATTATTCTGGGGGCCATTGATCCAATGCTGACAAGAGACCACGACCACGTAGCCGTCTTCCAGTGACAGAGGACCACCTTGCACGCCAGGGTTAGCAGTAGATCAAGAAGTTGGCACTTCTTGATCTACTGCTAACCCTGGCGTGCAAGGTGGTCCTCTGTCACTGGAAGACGGCTACAGAGGTCTCTTTCGCTGCCTGGAAGGAATGGCTATCCTGTATCAGGGGAGTAGATAACCCTGCCTTACATTCTTCTCCATGGCAAGTTACCAATAAGAAACTTTGGTCCTCCTTAGATGCAGCCTCCCTCTCATTTGACCCCCCGTAGTCTGCTTACATAATCCTTAGATACCTGAAGTACCGGAGAGCAGTCACCTGGAGACGGATTACACTTAGATCACAATCAATATATCACTATTCTATGTTTGTCTTACATACTACTGTACTCTAGTGGTGAGGACTTGCACTGGTCACTGAGCTACACTGTAGTTTCATGAGCTATATCCCCGACATAATGTACACAACAAGGCGGTTGCTTGTACACGGCATAGCTTGGTACTCTGACTGTTAATTGAGTCACACTTACACCATAATGATGCTGTCTCCTCGCATAGATGTACAGAACGGATATCTGTCCTTTATACCAATTGTATGCATCTTCTATGCGCGCCAATACGGAGGTGTGGCCCTCAATAAACAATGTGCCAATTTGATTTATTCATTGATCATTGACTATTTTTGTATTTATTTATTATTATTATTATTTGTTGTTTCCTTCTTTCTTATTGTTTCCTACTGCAAATTCTTATTCTTTGACACCGGCAATGTAACAGCATAATTGTATGTATCATTGATGCACTCCTGCCTTATTTTTTTTTTTCTCACTTCTTGTTATTCTCTAATAAAAAATGATTTGAACACAAAAAAACCAAAAAAAAACCTTCGTTATGATGACAGGTCCAAGGAAAAAAAGGTTAACAAATATCCATTTAGGAAATGAGAAATTAGTCACTACAGATCAGTACCCATATTTGGGTATCATTATAGACAATAGACTCAATTGGAAACCTGCTGTCGAGTCCAGAAAACTTCTTCTCATGAGAGCAACTATGGCCCTGGTAAATTTTTCGAAAAAATTGGGCAAGAGGCCGCTGTTAGAACTCCTGCAGATATATAAGGCAAAATGTCAAACAGTTGCATTGTATGGGGCAGGTGTATGGGGGTACGCAAATAACAATAGCTTGCAACCAGTGGAAAACGCTTTCCTGAGGTTCCTTCTGGCTGTTCCAAAGAGCACATCTACTTATTCATGCCATACTGAGCTGGGGATTCCCTAAATTACAGATCTAGCAAAAATAGAACCACTCCTTCTGTGGCATCGCATTTGGTCCGTGGATAAAAATGTTTTTACACAGGGGGATCATTCAAGACTGTATGTCTCTCGACCATTCCTATAAAATTGGCTGGTTAATATATATAAAATGTTTTTTAAGTGATCTAGGTCTGGAAAAATATTATCTTGTTCCATCCTCTATACGCTCCCTACCAAGGTAGACATTTAAGGTACTGTGCTTAGCACACCTAGATGAAATGAGACTGGCTAAAGAGATTATCAAACCATCTGTACAACATTCTATAGCCGTCCAAATCACATTTTCTATTCAGCCATATTTAACCTACAACTTTTCTGTGCTCGAAAGATTCCTTCTGGTTAGATTTAGGCTTAATGTCTTCCATCGTTTGGTTGCCTTTCCGCAGAGTAATAACTGGGCCCCAGAATTACCCTTATGCCCATGTGATGACATGTCGGTTCAGGCAACAATTCATACTCTATTCTTTTGTAAATTTTATACCGAACACAGAAAGATTTGGCTGATTCCGATATTACAATTCATGGGCATTAGAAGATGCCGCCCGGCCCTGCTCTATTTACAGTTTCTGGAAGAGGAGTGGATATCGAGGTACATTGTTAAATTCTTGAAATGTATTTTTCGACATTGACCTAATTTGTAACAAAATTCGTATTTTCTATGACTTTAATACTGTATTTGCGCCACGAATTAACTGAACATACGATTGTTTTATCGTTGCACCCAGTCATATTGAATATTTAATTTTTCCTGGGATACATGGTACGGATCAGTTTGGAATCAATCAATCAATCAATCAGTGACACTTATAGAGCGCGCTACATACCCGTAGGGTCTCAAGGCGCTGGGGGGGGGGGTGGGGGGGGGGGGGGCGGGCCGCTACTGCTCGAACAGCCAGGTCTTCAGCTTCTTCCTGAAGGAGAGGTGGTCTTGGGTCAGGCGCAGGTCGGTCGGGAGGGAGTTCCAGGTCTTGGCGGCCAGGTGGGAGAAGGACCTTCTTGTCTTGTCTTGTCTTGTCTTCTTTTAATGACTTTTAAATAGTTCTTATACCTAGTACTTGTTTTAGACGTATTATTACAAAATTAATTGTATTTGTGATAATGCTTTTATGGTTTTTCTTGTGATAAAAAACCGAATAAAGATGAAATTGAATTGAATTGAATTGAATAGTTGCAAACTATTTCTGCGTGCTAATTTGAGGCTTTGTCTAATGTATTGTTGTCTGATCAGTAGCTAAATTTCCCTTTTATTTGCATATTGATCATTTACAATATCACCATCTGACTATATCTGCATTTCATACTTTAAAAACCTTTTACATATTTGTCTAAGTTTATTTTATGTCGGTGCTGATTGTAGCGCAAAGCATCAATAAATAGATTTGTGCTAAGGAGAAGTTTAGGACATGGGTGGACAGCTCCCACATGATCCGCTGCTGAGCGCGTACAGACCCTCCCTTTCACTGCCTTCAGGACGGCGTCTCCATGTTTGCCTCACCATAGAGGCCCCGGGACGGGTTGCCACTGGGGTTGGTAGCTGCAAAAACAACAAGTGATGGACCGAATGTGGATCAATGTCACACATTCCCCCAGTCAAAAGATCTGGGCCCAAATCCATCATTTTTTTGCACTCCACACCACCCTGGGTTAGACAATGGCGATATGCAAATCAGCTCTGACCCTGTTGCCCCATGGGAACAGTCCAGTCCGAACTACAAAAGCCATGTCCTTCCCAGAACGGAATCAAGCATCCGAGGACCGGACCGGTTTCGAGGTAACACCTCTCATCAGCCCGGCTAGCTTGACTCCAAGTGGTGTGGAGTGCCTGGGACCCACGTCTGGGCATCCCCAGCGCACTTAGGGTGGCAATTGCAAAAACAACAAGTGATGGACCGAATGTGGATCAATGTCACACATTCCCCCAGTCAAAAGATCTGGGCCCAAATCCATCGTTTTTTTGCACTCCACACCACCCTGGGTTAGACAATGGCGATATGCAAATCAGCTCTGACACTGTTGCCCCATGGGAACAGTCCAGTCCGAACTACAAAAGCCATGTCCTTCCCAGAACGGAATCAAGCATCCGAGGACCGGACTGGTTTCGAGGTAACACCTCTCATCAGCCCGGCTAGCTTGACTCCAAGTGGTGTGGAGTGCCTGGGACCCACGTCTGGGCATCCCCAGCGCACTTAGGGCGGCAATTGAAAAAACAACAAGTGATGGACCGAATGTGGATCAATGTCACACATTCCCCCAGTCAAAAGATCTGGGCCCAAATCCATCGTTTTTTTGCACTCCACACCACCCTGGGTTAGACAATGGCGATATGCAAATCAGCTCTGACCCTGTTGCCCCATGGGAACAGTCCAGTCCGAACTACAAAAGCCATGTCCTTCCCAGAACGGAATCAAGCATCCGAGGACCGGACCGGTTTCGAGGTAACACCTCTCATCAGCCCGGCTAGCTTGACTCCAAGTGGTGTGGAGTGCCTGGGACCCACGTCTGGGCATCCCCAGCTCACTTAGGGCGGCAATTGCAAAAACAACAAGTGATGGACCGAATGTGGATCAATGTCACACATTCCCCCAGTCAATAGATCTGGGCCCAAATCCATCGTTTTTTTGCACTCCACACCACCCTGGGTTAGACAATGGCGATATGCAAATCAGCTCTGACCCTGTTGCCCCATGGGAACAGTCCAGTCCGAACTACAAAAGCCATGTCCTTCCCAGAACGGAATCAAGCATCCGAGGACCGGACCGGTTTCGAGGTAACACCTCTCATCAGCCCGGCTAGCTTGACTCCAAGTGGTGTGGAGTGCCTGGGACCCACGTCTGGGCATCCCCAGCGCACTTAGGGCGGCAATTGCAAAAACAACAAGTGATGGACCGAATGTGGATCCATGTCACACATTCCCCCAGTCAAAAGATCTGGGCCCAAATCCATCGTTTTTTTGCACTCCACACCACCCTGGGTTAGACAATGGCGATATGCAAATCAGCTCTGACCCTGTTGCCCCATGGGAACAGTCCAGTCCGAACTACAAAAGCCATGTCCTTCCCAGAACGGAATCAAGCATCCGAGGACCGGACCGGTTTCGAGGTAACACCTCTCATCAGCCCGGCTAGCTTGACTCCAAGTGGTGTGGAGTGCCTGGGACCCACGTCTGGGCATCCCCAGCGCACTTAGGGCGGCAATTGCAAAAACAACAAGTGATGGACCGAATGTGGATTAATGTCACACATTCCCCCAGTCAAAAGATCTGGGCCCAAATCCATCGTTTTTTTGCACTCCACACCATCTGGAGTCAAGCTAGCCGGGCTGATGAGAGGTGTTACCTCGAAACCGGTCCGGTCCTCGGATGCTTGATTCCGGTCTGGGAAAGATATGGCTGTGTAGTTCGGACTGGACTGTTCCCATGGGGCACAGGGTCAGAGCTGATTTGCATAAAGCCATTATCTAACCCAGGGTGGTGTGGAGTGCAAAAAACGATGGATTTAGGCCCAGATCCTTGTAATGGGGTGAATGTAAGACATTGATCTACATTCTGTCCATCAAATTGTTTTTTGTAATTTTCTCTCTGAGTGTACTGGGGTAGCTCAGACGTGGGTCCCAGAGCCTCCACACCACTGGAGTCAAGCTAGCCGGGCTGATGAGAGGTGTTACCTCGAAACCGGTCCGGTCCTCGGATGCTTGATTCCGGTCTGGGAAAGATATGGCTGTGTAGTTCGGACTGGACTGTTCCCATGGGGCACAGGGTCAGAGCTGATTTGCATAAAGCCATTATCTAACCCAGGGTGGTGTGGAGTGCAAAAAACGATGGATTTAGGCCCAGATCCTTGTACTGGGGTGAATGTAAGACATTGATCTACATTCTGTCCATCAAATTGTTTTTTGTAATTTTCTCCCTGAGTGTACTGGGGTAGCTCAGACGTGGGTCCCAGAGCCTCCACACCACTGGAGTCAAGCTAGCCGGGCTGATGAGAGGTGTTACCTCGAAACCGGTCCGGTCCTCGGATGCTTGATTCTGGTCTGGGAAAGATATGGCTGTGTAGTTCGGACTGGACTGTTCCCATGGGGCACAGGGTCAGAGCTGATTTGCATAAAGCCATTATCTAACCCAGGGTGGTGTGGAGTGCAAAAAACGATGGATTTAGGCCCAGATCCTTGTACTGGGGTGAATGTAAGACATTGATCTACATTCTGTCCATCAAATTGTTTTTTGTAATTTTCTCCCTGAGTGTACTGGGGTAGCTCAGACGTGGGTCCCAGAGCCTCCACACCACTGGAGTCAAGCTAGCCGGGCTGATGAGAGGTGTTACCTCGAAACCGGTCCGGTCCTCGGATGCTTGATTCCGGTCTGGGAAAGATATGGCTGTGTAGTTCGGACTGGACTGTTCCCATGGGGCACAGGGTCAGAGCTGATTTGCATAAAGCCATTATCTAACCCAGGGTGGTGTGGAGTGCAAAAAACGATGGATTTAGGCCCAGATCCTTGTACTGGGGTGAATGTAAGACATTGATCTACATTCTGTCCATCAAATTGTTTTTTGTAATTTTCTCCCTGAGTGTACTGGAGTAGCTCAGACGTGGGTCCCAGAGCCTCCACACCACTGGAGTCAAGCTAGCTGGGCTGATGAGAGGTGTTACCTCGAAACCGGTCCGGTCCTCGGATGCTTGATTCCGGTCTGGGAAAGATATGGCTGTGTAGTTCGGACTGGACTGTTCCCATGGGGCACAGGGTCAGAGCTGATTTGCATAAAGCCATTATCTAACCCAGGGTGGTGTGGAGTGCAAAAAACGATGGATTTAGGCCCAGATCCTTGTACTGGGGTGAATGTAAGACATTGATCTACATTCTGTCCATCAAATTGTTTTTTGTAATTTTCTCCCTGAGTGTACTGGGGTAGCTCAGACGTGGGTCCCAGAGCCTCCACACCACTGGAGTCAAGCTAGCCGGGCTGATCAGAGGTGTTACCTCGAAACCGGTCCGGTCCTCGGATGCTTGATTCCGGTCTGGGAAAGATATGGCTGTGTAGTTCGGACTGGACTGTTCCCATGGGGCACAGGGTCAGAGCTGATTTGCATAAAGCCATTATCTAACCCAGGGTGGTGTGGAGTGCAAAAAACGATGGATTTAGGCCCAGATCCTTGTACTGGGGTGAATGTAAGACATTGATCTACATTCTGTCCATCAAATTGTTTTTTGTAATTTTCTCCCTGAGTGTACTGGGGTAGCTCAGACGTGGGTCCCAGAGCCTCCACACCACTGGAGTCAAGCTAGCTGGGCTGATGAGAGGTGTTACCTCGAAACCGGTCCGGTCCTCGGATGCTTGATTCCGGTCTGGGAAAGATATGGCTGTGTAGTTTGGACTGGACTGTTCCCATGGGGCACAGGGTCAGAACTGATTTGCATAAAGCCATTATCTAACCCAGGGTGGTGTGGAGTGCAAAAAACGATGGATTTAGGCCCAGATCCTTGTACTGGGGTGAATGTAAGACATTGATCTACATTCTGTCCATCAAATTGTTTTTTGTAATTTTCTCCCTGAGTGTACTGGGGTAGCTCAGACGTGGGTCCCAGAGCCTCCACACCACTGGAGTCAAGCTAGCCGGGCTGATGAGAGGTGTTACCTCGAAACCGGTCCGGTCCTCGGATGCTTGATTCCGGTCTGGGAAAGATATGGCTGTGTAGTTCGGACTGGACTGTTCCCATGGGGCACAGGGTCAGAGCTGATTTGCATAAAGCCATTATCTAACCCAGGGTGGTGTGGAGTGCAAAAAACGATGGATTTAGGCCCAGATCCTTGTACTGGGGTGAATGTAAGACATTGATCTACATTCTGTCCATCAAATTGTTTTTTGTAATTTTCTCCCTGAGTGTACTGGGGTAGCTCAGACGTGGGTCCCAGAGCCTCCACACCACTGGAGTCAAGCTAGCCGGGCTGATGAGAGGTGGTACCTCGAAACCGGTCCGGTCCTCGGATGCTTGATTCCGGTCTGGGAAAGATATGGCTGTGTAGTTCGGACTGGACTGTTCCCATGGGGCACAGGGTCAGAGCTGATTTGCATAAAGCCATTATCTAACCCAGGGTGGTGTGGAGTGCAAAAAACGATGGATTTAGGCCCAGATCCTTGTACTGGGGTGAATGTAAGACATTGATCTACATTCTGTCCATCAAATTGTTTTTTGTAATTTTCTCCCTGAGTGTACTGGGGTAGCTCAGACGTGGGTCCCAGAGCCTCCACACCACTGGAGTCAAGCTAGCCGGGCTGATGAGAGGTGTTACCTCGAAACCGGTCCGGTCCTCGGATGCTTGATTCCGGTCTGGGAAAGATATGGCTGTGTAGTTCGGACTGGACTGTTCCCATGGGGCACAGGGTCAGAGCTGATTTGCATAAAGCCATTATTTAACCCAGGGTGGTGTGGAGTGCAAAAAACGATGGATTTAGGCCCAGATCCTTGTACTGGGGTGAATGTAAGACATTGATCTACATTCTGTCCATCAAATTGTTTTTTGTAATTTTCTCCCTGAGTGTACTGGGGTAGCTCAGACGTGGGTCCCAGAGCCTCCACACCACTGGAGTCAAGCTAGCCGGGCTGATGAGAGGTGTTACCTCGAAACCGGTCCGGTCCTCGGATGCTTGATTCCGGTCTGGGAAAGATATGGCTGTGTAGTTCGGACTGGACTGTTCCCATGGGGCACAGGGTCAGAGCTGATTTGCATAAAGCCATTATCTAACCCAGGGTGGTGTGGAGTGCAAAAAACGATGGATTTAGGCCCAGATCCTTGTACTGGGGTGAATGTAAGACATTGATCTACATTCTGTCCATCAAATTGTTTTTTGTAATTTTCTCCCTGAGTGTACTGGGGTAGCTCAGACGTGGGTCCCAGAGCCTCCACACCACTGGAGTCAAGCTAGCCGGGCTGATGAGAGGTGTTACCTCGAAACCGGTCCGGTCCTCGGAAGCTTGATTCCGGTCTGGGAAAGATATGGCTGTGTAGTTCGGACTGGACTGTTCCCATGGGGCACAGGGTCAGAGCTGATTTGCATAAAGCCATTATCTAACCCAGGGTGGTGTGGAGTGCAAAAAACGATGGATTTAGGCCCAGATCCTTGTACTGGGGTGAATGTAAGACATTGATCTACATTCTGTCCATCAAATTGTTTTTTGTAATTTTCTCCCTGAGTGTACTGGGGTAGCTCAGACGTGGGTCCCAGAGCCTCCACACCACTGGAGTCAAGCTAGCCGGGCTGATGAGAGGTGTTACCTCGAAACCGGTCCGGTCCTCGGATGCTTGATTCCGGTCTGGGAAAGATATGGCTGTGTAGTTCGGACTGGACTGTTCCCATGGGGCACAGGGTCAGAGCTGATTTGCATAAAGCCATTATCTAACCCAGGGTGGTGTGGAGTGCAAAAAACGATGGATTTAGGCCCAGATCCTTGTACTGGGGTGAATGTAAGACATTGATCTACATTCTGTCCATCAAATTGTTTTTTGTAATTTTCTCCCTGAGTGTACTGGGGTAGCTCAGACGTGGGTCCCAGAGCCTCCACACCACTGGAGTCAAGCTAGCCGGGCTGATGAGAGGTGTTACCTCGAAACCGGTCCGGTCCTCGGATGCTTGATTCCGGTCTGGGAAAGATATGGCTGTGTTGTTTGGACTGGACTGTTCCCATGGGGCACAGGGTCAGAGCTGATTTGCATAAAGCCATTATCTAACCCAGGGTGGTGTGGAGTGCAAAAAACGATGGATTTAGGCCCAGATCCTTGTACTGGGGTGAATGTAAGACATTGATCTACATTCTGTCCATCAAATTGTTTTTTGTAATTGTAGGAAGGTACCTCCTGACTATGGTTGCCCCCAACTTTTTGCCCTGTGTTTTAGCTGGTTTTTGACATAGTCGACCTGGGGCCCTGCCAATCAGGACCCCAGGCCTACTGCTCTCTCTGTAAAATGGATTCCATGTACCCTAGGTACATTTCCAATTGGTACTGGGCCACCCTATCAGACTCTGTAACTCAGGGCATGGGTGTACCCAGGGCTGCCAGGGGCTGCAGCATGTATTATGCCACCCCTGGCTGGCCTCCTAAATTTGACACAACTGGCTGCATGACAGCTGGGGCAAAGTCGTGTAATCACCCTTTGCTGTAGGTGTAGTATACCTATACCTAACCCTAAAATGGACACACAGATTCCTATCAGTCACTCCTATGGCAGGCCTTGGCAATCCTGAAGGCAGAGTGCTTGGAATCGTGTGAGATGGTGCTCTGGCATGAGCTGAGCCTGTCTGCAGCTTGCGGAATCAATCCTAATAGCTGTTCCATGATATCGCATACCATATACTCTTAAGTGCATTATAATCCTCGCGGTTAAATGCTATCTTTGGTATTGCTTTATCAAAACATGTCGAGTAAGGTGTCATACGAATTGGAATACTAACCCCTCGCCAGTTCTGGCGACGGGGTTAGCATTCCACCCTTCTAGAGGGACACGACATGTATGTAACTGTGAACCCCGGTTAAAGTTAAGCAAAGCCTCAGCTCCACAAAATGGATGCTGCCACCACAGACACGAGTCTGACCCCCTGCAGCTGGGAGTCCTCCCAGCAAGGGGAGCCTGGACAAAGGGTTTCCTGTCAGGGGCGGTGCTAGCACCGTCCCAGACATGGTTTTGTGTATCCTGGGTAGGCAGGGCTTTTCAGGAAGGTGACTGCTGAGTGGCACCCCGGTGCTCACTACGCATAGGCCAGTCAGAACCAGTTCCAGGGGCACACCAGCCCCTGGCCTGGGGAAGTCCGGCAGGGGAGAGGGGTGTAACCACCCCCCTCCTAGTCCCACCCATAGGCAGGACCTAGTCACCGGGTCAGCCCCCTTTTTTAGTATAAAGATGGGAGCGGGCCCCCTGTTCAAACTAGATCATCTTTGGAATCAAGACACGACTTTCTGCGAAAGGACTTCAAGATTTCTTAATCAAGATTCTCCCTTGTGGCTAAGGAGTAGTCACCCTGCATCCGCAGGCACCATCCTAAAGAACACTGCGGTCTGCTGCAAGTCCTTCATCACGAATCCGACGACCCAGCTCGACGAGACCCGGCTTCCCTGGCACCTCTGACCTCTACTCACCTCTACAGCAAAGCTGAGAACCGTGAGTGCGACGAGACCTCGAGGGACCGACGATCGCCAAGACTGCACGACATCTTTACTGCAAGCCCACCGTGTCCTCCACTGGTGAGTGCTTTGGGGTCCGAGAAGCCCCAACCCTGCGCAGCTCCAGCATCCAAGATCAGCCTCCCTGCATCTCCACGATCTGCGTGGGGCCCTTTTGCTGTTTGCTGTGCACCGCGTTGTTTGGCTACTAGCCGGCTGGCTTGTGGCCTTCTGAACGACGCCCGACGACATCACTGCTGCTGGTCTGGTTGCTCCAGACTGGCCCCTGCTTCCTTCTTCAAGAGAGGCACCCCGGACCCTCCTGGTCCACTCCAGACGCCATTTTAGGTCCACCGCGTGGGCTTGAATTTGCCAAGGCTTTGTTGCCCAATCCTGGGTCCAGCGACGCCGACAGCTTCTATCTTCGTGGGACAGCTCGATACTCCATCCTGGTCGCCGACAACGCCTCCTGGTCCGTGAGATCTCCGAGCACAGCGTCACCCACTCACCTTGTCGAGGTGGCTACCATCCAGTGCCCTCCTGGTGCCCACTGACTACTGGCTAGTAGTCTCGAACTTGGTCCCCTCTGCTTTCAGGTGTCATCTATCTTCAAGATCCAGGCTTGGATCCAACTGAACTCTCTTCACTGGTCACCGGCCAGCATCTTTTCTTCCGGCTCCTGGTCCGTCTACGAGGATTCCCGACGTCTTTTCAGACCTATGCAGCTGCAGTCCCTGGGCTAGGTAACTTCGGCATTTCGGTGCCCCAGCATAGCCTCACTATCCAAGGGTCAGGATCCACTGTTGTTTTCTCCCTACCAGGTCGGGTTCGCCCGAGAACACTAACTTTGCAATTTCTAGCTACCATAGACTTTTGTCCGCATCTCGCGTGAGAGTGCACACACTGCACCCGAGTCCCCTGGGTCTCCTAGAAGTAATCTACCGATTCCCTAGTCTAGTCCTAGTGATTCCAAAAGCTATTAGTACTGTACTTACCTGCTAGTAATTTCGCATTCCACTTTTCAAGTATATGGTTTTCCGTGCCCCTCGGGCATTTGTATATACTGTGCTAACTTAAGTATTTTTGTAAGAGTTTTGGTTTGTGCTTAGTACCCTGTCCTCATAAAGAGTACAGGGCTGTTGTGATACTTAATAAATAACTGTTTATTTTCATAACACTTGTGTGGTGTCCTTTCACTGGGTGTTCAAGGGGTATATGTGTGGTAAACAGCTGGCTTAACACGCCCTCTCGAGTCTTTAGCCTTAGACTGCTCGTATCCACGCTACTAGGATAGCTGGTCTATAAGGTTGACTTACAACCAATCATCAATAAGGGTTGCTGGACTGATACATAGTGTTCACTAGAATAGTGAGCACTGCATATCAGGCCACCTTCTCACAGTAATTTTCTCCCTGAGTGTACTGGGGTAGCTCAGACGTGGGTCCCAGAGCCTCCACACCACTGGAGTCAAGCTAGCCGGGCTGATGAGAGGTGTTACCTCGAAACCGGTCCGGTCCTCGGATGCTTGATTCCGGTCTGGGAAAGATATGGCTGTGTAGTTCGGACTGGACTGTTCCCATGGGGCACAGGGTCAGAGCTGATTTGCATAAAGCCATTATCTAACCCAGGGTGGTGTGGAGTGCAAAAAACGATGGATTTAGGCCCAGATCCTTGTACTGGGGTGAATGTAAGACATTGATCTACATTCTGTCCATCAAATTGTTTTTTGTAATTTTCTCCCTGAGTGTACTGGGGTAGCTCAGACGTGGGTCCCAGAGCCTCCACACCACTGGAGTCAAGCTAGCCGGGCTGATGAGAGGTGTTACCTCGAAACCGGTCCGGTCCTCGGATGCTTGATTCCGGTCTGGGAAAGATATGGCTGTGTTGTTCGGACTGGACTGTTCCCATGGGGCACAGGGTCAGAGCTGATTTGCATAAAGCCATTATCTAACCCAGGGTGGTGTGGAGTGCAAAAAACGATGGATTTAGGCCCAGATCCTTGTACTGGGGTGAATGTAAGACATTGATCTACATTCTGTCCATCAAATTGTTTTTTGTAATTTTCTCCCTGAGTGTACTGGGGTAGCTCAGACGTGGGTCCCAGAGCCTCCACACCACTGGAGTCAAGCTAGCCAGGCTGATGAGAGGTGTTACCTCGAAACCGGTCCGGTCCTCGGATGCTTGATTCCGGTCTGGGAAAGATATGGCTGTGTAGTTCGGACTGGACTGTTCCCATGGGGCACAGGGTCAGAGCTGATTTGCATAAAGCCATTATCTAACCCAGGGTGGTGTGGAGTGCAAAAAACGATGGATTTAGGCCCAGATCCTTGTACTGGGGTGTATGTAGGACATTGATCTACATTCTGTCCATCAAATTGTTTTTTGTAATTGTAGGAAGGTACCTCCTGACTATGGTTGCCCCCAACTTTTTGCCCTGTGTTTTAGCTGGTTTTTGACATAGTCGACCTGGGGCCCTGCCAATCAGGACCCCAGGCCTACTGCTCTCTCTGTAAAATGGATTCCATGTACCCTAGGTACATTTCCAATTGGTACTGGGCCACCCTATCAGACTCTGTAACTCAGGGCATGGGTGTACCCAGGGCTGCCAGGGGCTGCAGCATGTATTATGCCACCCCTGGCTGGCCTCCTAAATTTGACACAACTGGCTGCATGACAGCTGGGGCAAAGTTGTGTAATCACCCTTTGCTGTAGGTGTAGTATACCTATACCTAACCCTAAAATGGACACACAGATTCCTATCAGTCACTCCTATGGCAGGCCTTGGCAATCCTGAAGGCAGAGTGCTTGGAATCGTGTGAGATGGTGCTCTGGCATGAGCTGAGCCTGTCTGCAGCTTGCGGAATCAAGTCCTAATAGCTGTTCCATGATATCGCATACCATATACTCTTAAGTGCATTATAATCCTCGCGGTTAAATGCTATCTTTGGTATTGCTTTATCAAAACATGTCGAGTAAGGTGTCATACGAATTGGAATACTAACCCCTCGCCAGTTCTGGCGACGGGGTTAGCATTCCACCCTTCTAGAGGGACACGACATGTATGTAACTGTGAACCCCGGTTAAAGTTAAGCAAAGCCTCAGCTCCACAAAATGGATGCTGCCACCACAGACACGAGTCTGACCCCCTGCAGCTGGGAGTCCTCCCAGCAAGGGGAGCCTGGACAAAGGGTTTCCTGTCAGGGGCGGTGCTAGCACCGTCCCAGACATGGTTTTGTGTATCCTGGGTAGGCAGGGCTTTTCAGGAAGGTGACTGCTGAGTGGCACCCCGGTGCTCACTACGCATAGGCCAGTCAGAACCAGTTCCAGGGGCACACCAGCCCCTGGCCTGGGGAAGTCCGGCAGGGGAGAGGGGTGTAACCACCCCCCTCCTAGTCCCACCCATAGGCAGGACCTAGTCACCGGGTCAGCCCCCTTTTTTAGTATAAAGATGGGAGCGGGCCCCCTGTTCAAACTAGATCATCTTTGGAATCAAGACACGACTTTCTGCGAAAGGACTTCAAGATTTCTTCATCAAGATTCTCCCTTGTGGCTAAGGAGTAGTCACCCTGCATCCGCAGGCACCATCCTAAAGAACACTGCGGTCTGCTGCAAGTCCTTCATCACGAATCCGACGACCCAGCTCGACGAGACCCGGCTTCCCTGGCACCTCTGACCTCTACTCACCTCTACAGCAAAGCTGAGAACCGTGAGTGCGACGAGACCTCGAGGGACCGACGATCGCCAAGACTGCACGACATCTTTACTGCAAGCCCACCGTGTCCTCCACTGGTGAGTGCTTTGGGGTCCGAGAAGCCCCAACCCTGCGCAGCTCCAGCATCCAAGATCAGCCTCCCTGCATCTCCACGATCTGCGTGGGGCCCTTTTGCTGTTTGCTGTGCACCGCGTTGTTTGGCTACTAGCCGGCTGGCTTGTGGCCTTCTGAACGACGCCCGACGACATCACTGCTGCTGGTCTGGTTGCTCCAGACTGGCCCCTGCTTCCTTCTTCAAGAGAGGCACCCCGGACCCTCCTGGTCCACTCCAGACGCCATTTTAGGTCCACCGCGTGGGCTTGAATTTGCCAAGGCTTTGTTGCCCAATCCTGGGTCCAGCGACGCCGACAGCTTCTATCTTCGTGGGACAGCTCGATCCTCCATCCTGGTCGCCGACAACGCCTCCTGGTCCGTGAGATCTCCGAGCACAGCGTCACCCACTCACCTTGTCGAGGTGGCTACCATCCGGTGCCCTCCTGGTGCCCACTGACTACTGGCTAGTAGTCTCGAACTTGGTCCCCTCTGCTTTCAGGTGTCATCTATCTTCAAGATCCAGGCTTGGATCCAACTGAACTCTCTTCACTGGTCACCGGCCAGCATCTTTTCTTCCGGCTCCTGGTCCGTCTACGAGGATTCCCGACGTCTTTTCAGACCTATGCAGCTGCAGCCCCTGGGCTAGGTAACTTCGGCATTTCGGTGCCCCAGCATAGCCTCACTATCCAAGGGTCAGGATCCACTGTTGTTTTCTCCCTACCAGGTCGGGTTCGCCCGAGAACACTAACTTTGCAATTTCTAGCTACCATAGACTTTTGTCCGCATCTCGCGTGAGAGTGCACACACTGCACCCGAGTCCCCTGGGTCTCCTAGAAGTAATCTAACGATTCCCTAGTCAAGTCCTAGCGATTCCAAAAGCTATTAGTACTGTACTTACCTGCTAGTAATTTCGCATTCCACTTTTCAAGTATATGGTTTTCCGTGCCCCTCGGGCATTTGTATATACTGTGCTAACTTAAGTATTTTTGTAAGAGTTTTGGTTTGTGCTTAGTACCCTGTCCTCATAAAGAGTACAGGGCTGTTGTGATACTTAATAAATAACTGTTTATTTTCATAACACTTGTGTGGTGTCCTTTCACTGGGTGTTCAAGGGGTATATGTGTGGTAAACAGCTGGCTTAACACGCCCTCTCGAGTCTTTAGCCTTAGACTGCTCGTATCCACGCTACTAGGATAGCTGGTCTATAAGGTTGACTTACAACCAATCATCAATAAGGGTTGCTGGACTGATACATAGTGTTCACTAGAATAGTGAGCACTGCATATCAGGCCACCTTCTCACATTTGTGAGCAGCGGTTGGGATTTGAGCTTGCTGTTGTTTTACCACACGTATCCTAAGAATATCTTGTTGAAAGATCACATAAGTACTGTTAGGTACATATAACTAAAGCTTAGAATACTCTGAGTTCTACTGAACCAGCTGTTGTAGCTCCTCAAGGCCTAGCACACCTTGGCTGCAACTCTTAGCAAGGGATCAGTAGGTAACACATAGTGTAGGTAGGTGCATCACTTACACCACACTAGAATCAGCATGTCAGACAAAGGAGGAAACTCTGAGTATCCCCTTGTGTCAGTGGACCCTCCACAGGTCCTTACTTCAAAATATGCTGCTCTTAGCTTCCATGAGATGAGACAAGTGTGTACTCTCAGGAAGCTAAAACAGGGGTCTAACCCCACAACTTCCTTTCTGATTGGTCTCTTAGAGGCGTATGATGCCAGTAGGGCTGGTAACCCAGACCCTTCTAATCCAGATGGGAGTTTGCCCTCCTTACAGGGACCCTTTGATAGCACTGACCATCCTCTCCAGGAAGCAGATGATGCTGAGGATGAGGATGATGATCAGTTGTCAGGGGATGAGGCAGATAAGGGACAGGTAGAAGTCAGAAGACTAACCAGGTCCAACTTAAGCAGACATGAGATTGGTACTGTGGGGACTCTCTTCGTCAGCTGTTGTGCAGCGAGTGCAGATCCTTCATTTCTTTTCCTCTGTTGCCGAGACCTACGCCTCGCGGCCCCCGCTTCGCGGGTGCCGCTCGCAGGCCAGGTCAAGTTGCGGTCTTGTGTGGCTGGACCAACACCCTAGTGCTTAGAAGCACCAACGCGGCTTTGTGGAGCCAGCATCTCATCAGAGGACGTGAGGCGGGACTGCGAGGACCAGCAGGCAGCGCGGCGCTGATCGGCCGCAGCTGGTCCTCTTCCCGCCCCTCCACCGGTTAAATACACCTTGCCGAGTGAGCTGCCTGGGACTCTCTTCGTCAGCTGTTGTGCAGCGAGTGCAGATCCTTCATTTCTTTTCCTCTGTTGCCGAGACCTACGCCTCGCGGCCCCCGCTTCGCGGGTGCCGCTCGCAGGCCAGGTCAATTTGCGGTCTTGTGTGGCTGGACCAACACCCTAGTGCTTAGAAGCACCAACGCGGCTTTGTGGAGCCAGCATCTCATCAGAGGACGTGAGGCGGGACTGCGAGGACCAGCAGGCAGCGCGGCGCTGATCGGCCGCAGCTGGTCCTCTTCCCGCCCCTCCACCGGTTAAATACACCTTGCCGAGTGAGCTGCCTGGGACTCTCTTCGTCAGCTGTTGTGCAGCGAGTGCAGATCCTTCATTTCTTTTCCTCTGTTGCCGAGACCTACGCCTCGCGGCCCCCGCTTCGCGGGTGCCGCTCGCAGGCCAGGTCAATTTGCGGTCTTGTGTGGCTGGACCAACACCCTAGTGCTTAGAAGCACCAACGCGGCTTTGTGGAGCCAGCATCTCATCAGAGGACGTGAGGCGGGACTGCGAGGACCAGCAGGCAGCGCGGCGCTGATCGGCCGCAGCTGGTCCTCTTCCCGCCCCTCCACCGGTTAAATACACCTTGCCGAGTGAGCTGCCTGGGACTCTCTTCGTCAGCTGTTGTGCAGCGAGTGCAGATCCTTCATTTCTTTTCCTCTGTTGCCGAGTCCTACGCCTCGCGGCCCCCGCTTCGCGGGTGCCGCTCGCAGGCCAGGTCAATTTGCGGTCTTGTGTGGCTGGACCAACACCCTAGTGCTTAGAAGCACCAACGCGGCTTTGTGGAGCCAGCATCTCATCAGAGGACGTGAGGCGGGACTGCGAGGACCAGCAGGCAGCGCGGCGCTGATCGGCCGCAGCTGGTCCTCTTCCCGCCCCTCCACCGGTTAAATACACCTTGCCGAGTGAGCTGCCTGGGACTCTCTTCGTCAGCTGTTGTGCAGCGAGTGCAGATCCTTCATTTCTTTTCCTCTGTTGCCGAGACCTACGCCTCGCGGCCCCCGCTTCGCGGGTGCCGCTCGCAGGCCAGGTCAATTTGCGGTCTTGTGTGGCTGGACCAACACCCTAGTGCTTAGAAGCACCAACGCGGCTTTGTGGAGCCAGCATCTCATCAGAGGACGTGAGGCGGGACTGCGAGGACCAGCAGGCAGCGCGGCGCTGATCGGCCGCAGCTGGTCCTCTTCCCGCCCCTTCACCTGTCCCTTCCATATATTCTGCTGACACAACGCGCACGCGGGACGCGCGCGGGGCGACTACCGGGGCGAAGACCGGGCAAAGAGCGGGCCGATTAAGGCCGTTCAAGGACGGCAGAGGACGGCCCCGGCCCAGAACCCCTGCTTCTTCGCCCTAGAAAACCACAATACCCAAGATGTCGACCATACGCAATAGAACTCGAAGTTGCGCGAAAAAAGCTACGGCGGCAGCCCAGGTGACTGGTCCTATTGATCTCTTTATTTCACGCGTACATGAGACTATTGACCAAAGCATTGTTTTATTGGAAAAAAGAGTCTCTATGGACCTCGCAAACGCTAGGCGTTCATCCCTGGGCCCTTTGGCAAAGGCTAAATCTCCTGTTTTGCAGAATGTGAATAATTGTTCATTACCCATAACCATGCCTACCAATAATGTCTCGACTGTACCGAATACTGTAGATCTATCGGTTGCCCCATCAGACTCGGACCCGTCTTTTGAAGACCTGGAGGTTACACCAGATCTCGAAATCTGTCAGTCACCTGACAAAGTGGAGCCGAGTCTGAGTGGGTACAAGGATGCGGAAACAGTTTCTGTATCCATTGCTCCTCGGGGAAAGGCTCCTAACCCCCATAAGGCCATATTGAAGGGCAAAAGTAAAGCAAAAGCCCCAGTTAGGAATCATAATTTGATCTCCCCTACCCCACAATTGACATCAGGTATCCCGTGCTGGGTGCAAAACATGGTAATAGATTTAAAATTAGACCTAGAAGCCACTTTAGCAGCTCAAATTAAGCCTTTAATTTCTAAAGTGGATAGGCTTACTTCTCTAATACATTCCAAATGGCCACAAAAAAAGCAGGGACAAGGGTCTGTCCAGTTACAAGGGACCACAGAATCAACCCCTGAATGTCCAACGAGCATTCAGCCCCCCAAAGGTGTATCAAATAAGGTTCAAGGTGCTGCAGTCCCTGGGAACCCAGTTATACCCCCTATGTTGCAAACAGGGAACACTTCTGTTCAACCAATAACTGTTCAGATTTCAAAGGGGAATACCCCTGTCCAGGCGAATCAACATCCTGTTGTTGCTAATACTGCCACCCCCACTATCCAAGCTAAAGAAGTAGCAGGGAAACTTAATTCAACCTCTGCACCTCCTATTATAAACAAATCAGAAGGGCCCAAACCAAAGCAGACACGTTTTAGGTCCATAAACCTACCACCAGAGGTTTCCCCTTTTGTAGTCGTGTTGACGGCGGTTCCCCCATTGAAGGAGGGAGTAAAAGAATCGTTTACCGAGCTTAGGAATAAATGTGCTCAATGGCTCCATCTACATAAACCCCTACCCAACAACATGAACGGTGAGATCCTTACCGTGCGTAGAGGGGATTGGGTGGGTAGAAGCAAGAAATCAATAGTAGGGGACGTAATAACTGTTAATTTTAGGGATGTAGGGGCAGCAAGCTACGTATGTAATGCACCCAACAGTGGTCCTGCGACCCAAATTAACCCACTTCCCCTGTCTTATTTTCTATCAAAGTCCGTACGACCTAACCCTCCCTGTCCCACTTTTCAAAGCAACAGTGAGCCTGGGTACTTTCCACAGCAACCTGCTAAATCTTGGTTGCAACCACCTTATCCGCCCCCTTTTTTTCCACATCACGTTAATTTACAGCAGCAGCTCCCAAATGCCCCACCTTTTCCTATGCACCAAGCCAAAGCCCACTGGCAACACCCTTTTTATTTTCCGCCACCTTTACCCCAGTCAGCTTACCAATGGCCGCAATCTTTTCAGCCACCACAATTGGATAAATATCCTTGGCAACAAACGTGGCAGGACCCGCCCCACTCTCAAGACCCCATGTCCTCGCAATTTGCCCACCCAAATAGATATGCCGTGTTAGATGAGGTAGACTGACTCAGCTCAGCAGAAGCATTGGATCTAAACAACCCTAATTCTGAGATGGAGTGTTCTTCTTTTTCCTCTGTCAAGCCCCCAGTCGTACCCCACGAACCCATTGAACTGTCATCATTAAGACCTTCCCAGCACATAGGCAATCGGGGTAGCCTGGATATATGTACAACTACTGCTAGCCCCAGCCTATGTCCGGTTACCATCTTTCGGGAAGAGGGTCCTGCTTTATTACCACCGGTAAACCAGCAGGAGTTACCTGTTGCTGGTAATGCTGGGAAACCAGCAGGAATCTCTCTTATTTCCTGGAATATTGCTGGTCTTACTAGTAAATTGGGTACACCCTTTTGGACCAGCTTTTTGGGTGAGGGTTTTGATTTAATTTTATTACAGGAAACTTGGTGTCCAGACCCTATTAATATTGAAGGGTATGCATCTTTCTGTCTCAGAGCAACCAAATCCAGCTCGGGTAGGGCTAAGGGAGGCCTTTTATTATTAGTGTCAACCAAGCTGTGTGACTGTACGGTCAAATATAGTACAACCGTGGGGACACACAGCCAAGTTATAAGGGTGGAATGCAGAAAGAACATTGATTTAGTTATTGTTAACTTCTATAACAACATTTTTGACGCCACTAGGGGGGATATTTTACTGCCTTTAGAAAAGGAAATCATCAAAGCTCTAGATATCTCGAAAAGAAAGGCTGAGGTGGTATGGGCTGGGGATTTTAATTTGCAGCCTTGCCATTTATCTAACGGGAATATCTGTGGCTTTGATGCAGTATTAAATAGCCACTGGAGAGACCAGGGGGGGAAGGAGGATTCTCCCCATTTCCAACACTGCAGTTATGGTTCCATTCTAAATAATATGCTAGCCATGTTAGATATGACCCTGTTAAACTGCAATGTTAACAATCGGGCATTAACATGCCCTACATTCACGGGCAGAGATGCAGGTTCATTTATCGACCATATTTTGTTGTCTAGCAGTGGAGACTACACTGATCTATATGTGAATGAAGAAAGTCTCAGTGACCATAATAGCTTACGTGTTACCCTCTTGGGGCATGGCACCTCATCAGTCTCAGGTGGTAAATGTACAACTGATATAGTGCCTACTAGACCAAAGGGCCTTAGGGTTAAATGGACTGGTTTAAATTCCAAAGTCAAGCAGAAGGAGGTTGTCACCCAATGCAAGAATCAAATTAGTTATTGTTTGGATGATGACAGTGACTCTGGCTGTTTAATAGAATGCTTTGTATCTATGAACAATATTATTGAGGGTATCTTCACTAAGACCCCGTCAGCCAACAGTGGTCAAAAGCAGGGGTGGTTTGATAAGACATGTATTGTCGCCCTCCGCAACTTAAAGAATGCGCTAGGCACCAAACCACGTGTTAAGACTGTGATACAACACCTCAGGGCTAGTTACAAATTAGCTATTAACAAAAGGAAAAGGGTATTACAGTCTGAGGCGTGGGACAATCTGAGGGAGGCTGCCGAGACTAAAAACAGTAAACTCTATTGGGAAACGATTAATAGTCCGTTTCTCAGTAGAGAAAATGTTCCAGAACTGACCTCATATGTGGCATGTAGCGACTGGGTTAATCATTTTTCTAAAATATTTAACCCTGAAGGGCTAACTTCTGAGTCACCATCACCAGATTTAAACCCATGGTTGCCCCTTTCGTTGGCTATAACATTGGAAGAATGTCAGGAAGCAATTTCTTTAAGCAAAGGAGGCAAGGCACCTGGCCCCGATGGGGTCCCGCTGGATTTATATAAAGATGAAACAGCGTTATGGGCTCCCATTTTGACAAGGATTTTTAATTGTGCGGCTGAAAACGAATTCCCTTCTACCTGGGGTCAATCGATCATCATTCCTTTACATAAGAAGGGCGACAAGTCAGAGGCCTCTAATTATCGCCCAATTTCATTACTGGATGCCTCTGTAAAGGTGATGAGTAGGATTTTGCTGAAGAGGCTTGAAGACTGGGCAACTGATTTTAACATCTTAACTAGAGTCCAATACGGTTTCCGCAAAGGTCTGGGTACCCTGGACCAATGCGTAAATCTGGACCTTTTAATCAGTAAATATACTGTGGCCAAAAGTGGCAACCTCTTTTTATGTTTTGCTGATTTGAGCAGCGCTTTTGATTTGGTTAACCATGGTATTCTTTGGGAGGTTCTGCTTGACGCAGGGGCACCAAGGGAAATAGTGTTTTTTTTAGCCAGACTATACGAAAAACTTTCATGTAAAGTCCGCTATGGCACCCTTGGCGAATGTACCCCGTTCTTTAGAGTATCTCGGGGCATACGTCAGGGTTGTGTTTTAGCCCCGCTTTTATTTTCCCTTTTTATAAATGGTGTAGATCGATCCCTGACTGACATCTTAGCAGATGCCCCCCTGATTGGTGGTAAACCTGTTCCACTGTTACTTTATGCGGATGACGCTGTTCTTTTATCTCGAACACAGTTGGGCCTACAGCGCCTAATTGATAATTTCACGCAGTTTATACAAGCTAGGCAGCTTCGTGTGAATAAAACTAAGACATATGTAATGTCATGTGGTCAGGCAGCTAAGCAGGTAAAGCATACTTTCTTCCTAGATAAGGAAAAGCTGACCTCTGTTAAATCCTTTTGTTATTTGGGTATAACATATAGCAACAGTGGGTCCTGGAATGCGGAATTTGATGCCGTAAAAACAAAAATGTTACGGTCCACTAGTAGCATTTTTCGTTTTGCCTCTAAACTTGGCTCACGAAGTATCTATGATATGACGAACATATACAACGTATGTTGTGTTTCCTCTGCCCTGTATGGGGCAGGGGTGTGGGGTCACTGTGAGGGTATTCTCCTGCAGAAGGAGGAAAACAAGTTCTTAAGGAGGCTATTATGTGTTCCCCCTTCCGCCTCCATACAGTTGATCCATGAAGAAGTTGGGATCGAGTACATCTCGGACTTAGCAGCAGTTCGGCCACTTTTATTGTGGCGTTCTATTTGGGCTAAGCCGGAGACCCGATTTACTCAGGATATTATCCTTGACTGTATAGGTTTGGATCATTCCTCACGGGTATTATGGTTAAGATACATCCATCATTGGTATCTACTTTTGTTCAACATTAATGTGTTCCGTGAGCCGGAAAAGGTTGTCTTCATTTCAAAAAAAGAAATTAAGACAACGTTCCTTAATTTTCGTAAGGCTGAGCGAGACAAAGCTGTTGGAAATCTTGCTACTATGAAATTTTACAAAGATTTAAATTTAGCTTCTGGACTACAATCCTATCTTGTATTTGTGACCCGCCCTTCCCACCAGTATGTTTTAACACGGGTCAGATTGGGTATTGTACACCACTTGGTTGCTTTTCCAAACACAAAAACTAGTTCAAACACACCATGTCCGTGTGACGGTACCTCTCGTCAGAGTAGTTGCCATTTTTTACTTTTTTGTAAATTTTACCAGTATTTCAGGCTAAAATACCTTAAGCCAATTTTTATCAAATATAACATCTGTACCACACAAACAGCATTGATATTTTTATCTTTACTAGTGAATGAGGAGATTTGTTTCTTCTTGGCTACTTTTATTTTAAAATGTACAGCTGCCAGGAAGAGTATTGTACTATAATGTTGTCTACTTACCTGTCTGTACTTGTGTTATACAGCTGCCAGGGTTTATTTATGATGAAATTATTGTTATCATTCCTGTCTGTATACATATGTTTTATTTCCTTTTGAATTTCATATCAATTTCTGTAATTAAGGTATTTATGCAGTGATCCACAGTATTGAATGATTATTTAACAATCTTAATATACAGTTCCCAGGAAAGGCCTAGTAAGTAATTTCTACTGATTCCCAGCTAGTCCATGTAAGAACGTCGTGTATTTTATAAAAACATGTTGATCTATTGAGGCATGATTACTTTCCACTTGCTGCACTTTAGCTTTTTTCCCTTTTTTAGGAAAGATTATATGGTGATTTTAATATTTCAATTATGTATTTTGCTTGTATGATTTGTATGTACAAATCAAATTCCCAGTTAGTCCATGTAAGAACGTCGTGTATTTTATAAAAACATGTTGACCCATTGAGGCATGATTACTTTCCACTTGCTGCACTTTAGCTTTTTTCCCTTTTTTAGGAAAGATTATATGGTGATTTTAATATTCCAATTATGTATTTTGCGTGTATGATTTGTATGTACAAATCGAATAAAAGCTTTTGAACTGAACTGAGATTGGTACTGGGGGACCCCTGGGGCCACTCTCAGGGCAGCTTAACATTGGGAATGGACGAGTTAGGTCTCTATCAAGAGGCTCTAACAGATCCTTTCGAACCAATGGCTCTCTCAACTCTTCTCACAGAGGGATGTCTTCCCCTAAGAGGAGAGTGTATGAAGCTGAGGAAAGGGCAATCAAACTGAGGATTGAAAGGGAAGAACTTGCCCTGGCCAAAGAGAGACTTGCCCTTGCTAGAGAGCAAGAATTATGTGGGCTACAGCCCACTGGTGGCAGCAATAAACCTAGCAATAGGGAAAGGAGTTTTGATACAAAGCACCTGAATAAGATAGTGCCCCCCTTTAAAGAAGGGGATGACATCCACAAATGGATTACTGCTTTGGAGAGAGCCTGCACTGTGCAGGGTGTTCCCCAAAGTCAGTGGGCAGCTATCTTGTGGCTCTCCTTTGATGGTAAAGGTAGAGATAAGCTCCTCACCACAAGGGTGGAGGATGCTAACAATTACCAAGTCTTGAAGAATGTACTGGTTGATGGGTTTGGTTTAACCACTGAACAATACAGGATGCTGTTCAGAGACACCCAGAAAACTCAGTCTCAAGATTGGACTGACTTTGTTGATTGTGCCACTAAGGCTTTTGAAAGCTGGCTACTGGGTAGTAAGGTTACTGATTTTAAAGGATTGTATAATCTAATTATGAGGGAGCAAATCTTAAATAATTGTCAGAACCAGTTATTACACCAGCACCTGGTAGACTCTGATCTGACCTCTCCACAGGAATTGGGTAAGAGGGCAGACACATGGGTCAGAACCAGGGTTAGGCCTAAAAACCAGGGTGGTGACCAAAAAAAGGAATCAACCAAGCCTCAAGAGAAGGGTGGGGATAAATCCACAGAGAAGACTTCCCAAGGGCCCCAAAACTCCAACAAGGGTGGTGGGTCCCAGAACACTCCTTCAGAACAGAAGAAACCTTATTGACATACCTGTAAACAGGTGGGCCATTACAAAAGTGATGCCAAGTGCCCTAAAAATAGCAATAAGGAAAATATACCCCCAAGTAACACTCCCAGACCTCCTGTTACCACTAGTGGTAATCCCCCAGGTGGTGGGAGTGCCCCCAAGAATGTGGTGGGCATTACTTTGGGCAATCAGGAGGACTATGGCCTAGCCAGGTTCCCTGACCACACTCTTGTCTGTGAGACTGGCATGGGGTTTGCCAACTTCACTACTGGACCCCACATTTTGGGAAAGTATAGACAAGAAGTTTTAGTGAATGGTCAGAAAGTTGAGGCATTCAGAGACACAGGGGCCAGCCTCACCATGGTGAGTGACCATCTGGTCCCCTCTGCTCAACTGACCCCTGGTTTTACTTATCAGGTGACAGACATTCATGGAGTGAAGAGAAGGCATCCCATGGCAGTAGTCAAGCTCAGTTGGGGTAATGTCACAGGGCCCATGAGAGTGGCAGTGACAGATAACCTACCTGTAGATTGCTTACTGGGGAATGACCTGGAACTCTCAGCATGGGCTGAGGTGGAGCAAGAAACTCACTCCAGAATGATAGGCCTATCCAGACAGGTTAGTGGGGCAGTAACAGCTACAGCCCCAGTCCAAGCACCATTCCTCCCTGAAAAGGTTGGAAGGGCAGTGGTAGCCACTGCCCAGGCTCAGACAGACTTTCCTGACCAGAATAGGAGGGCTGTGACAGTCACAGCCCAAACACAAACTGAGTGCCCTCCTGAAAAGGTTGGCAAGGCTGAAATGGTCTCAGCCTCTACTCAAACAGATAGTGAGGTTGTGAAGCCTGAAACAATGGATCACTCCACTCAAACAGAGAGCAGTGAGGAGGAAGAAGAGTCTTCCCCCTCCCAGACACTAGGTGAGAGCCAGCCTCCTCAGGGAACTGACTCTACCCCTGTTGAAGGAACTGCCCCAGAGGTAGTCAGGCCTAGCCTGGCAGAACCCCTGATGGCAGTGGACCCTTCCCAGGTGGGACCCAGTCTGGAGCAGGTAACCTGCACCTCTCTACCCTGCCTCAGTCAGCCCAGGGCTGAAGAGATCAGGGAGGCCAGTGGTGGACCCAAAAGGGCCCCCTGTCCAAAAGAACCCCTTAATCAGCAGATTAGGATCACTGAAGCTGGTAAACCTAGCCAAGTGAAAATAGAACAGACTCCTGAGGGATCCCCCTTAAAAGTAGTTAGGGAACTCCCACAGCTGGACACTGTTGGGCACAGCCAAACATGGGGCCTAAAAACCCCAGACCTGGCCTGTCCCTCCAGTAAGCCAAACAGAGGGACTCAGCCTCCAGCTTTAGGTAGCCAGAGGCTGACCCTGAGAGCTCAGTGCATCTCAGCTAAAGAAAGAAAGGCACACAAGATGAATGGTGATTGGAGGAAGTTGAGCCCAAAGGTAGAGGAGCCTCGCTTCAGTACTCCATCCCAGCATCAGCCTTTTACTTTCCCAAGACACACCCGAGACAGAGATTCCCTATGGTGGAGACCCTCAGATACCCTTAGGGTGAGGGGTTGCCTAGTGGACCATGACACAGGGGGAAACCAAGCCAGAGCTGGTCCTTCCTTATATGGCCACTTAGGTAATAGAGGCTTACCTGGACAAAGATAGCCTTATCTCCTTTCGTTTGGGGGGGGTTGTGTAGGAAGGTACCTCCTGACTATGGTTGCCCCCAACTTTTTGCCCTGTGTTTTAGCTGGTTTTTGACATAGTCGACCTGGGGCCCTGCCAATCAGGACCCCAGGCCTACTGCTCTCTCTGTAAAATGGATTCCATGTACCCTAGGTACATTTCCAATTGGTACTGGGCCACCCTATCAGACTCTGTAACTCAGGGCATGGGTGTACCCAGGGCTGCCAGGGGCTGCAGCATGTATTATGCCACCCCTGGCTGGCCTCCTAAATTTGACACAACTGGCTGCATGACAGCTGGGGCAAAGTCGTGTAATCACCCTTTGCTGTAGGTGTAGTATACCTATACCTAACCCTAAAATGGACACACAGATTCCTATCAGTCACTCCTATGGCAGGCCTTGGCAATCCTGAAGGCAGAGTGCTTGGAATCGTGTGAGATGGTGCTCTGGCATGAGCTGAGCCTGTCTGCAGCTTGCGGAATCAAGTCCTAATAGCTGTTCCATGATATCGCATACCATATACTCTTAAGTGCATTATAATCCTCGCGGTTAAATGCTATCTTTGGTATTGCTTTATCAAAACATGTCGAGTAAGGTGTCATACGAATTGGAATACTAACCCCTCGCCAGTTCTGGCGACGGGGTTAGCATTCCACCCTTCTAGAGGGACACGACATGTATGTAACTGTGAACCCCGGTTAAAGTTAAGCAAAGCCTCAGCTCCACAAAATGGATGCTGCCACCACAGACACGAGTCTGACCCCCTGCAGCTGGGAGTCCTCCCAGCAAGGGGAGCCTGGACAAAGGGTTTCCTGTCAGGGGCGGTGCTAGCACCGTCCCAGACATGGTTTTGTGTATCCTGGGTAGGCAGGGCTTTTCAGGAAGGTGACTGCTGAGTGGCACCCCGGTGCTCACTACGCATAGGCCAGTCAGAACCAGTTCCAGGGGCACACCAGCCCCTGGCCTGGGGAAGTCCGGCAGGGGAGAGGGGTGTAACCACCCCCCTCCTAGTCCCACCCATAGGCAGGACGTAGTCACCGGGTCAGCCCCCTTTTTTAGTATAAAGATGGGAGCGGGCCCCCTGTTCAAACTAGATCATCTTTGGAATCAAGACACGACTTTCTGCGAAAGGACTTCAAGATTTCTTCATCAAGATTCTCCCTTGTGGCTAAGGAGTAGTCACCCTGCATCCGCAGGCACCATCCTAAAGAACACTGCGGTCTGCTGCAAGTCCTTCATCACGAATCCGACGACCCAGCTCGACGAGACCCGGCTTCCCTGGCACCTCTGACCTCTACTCACCTCTACAGCAAAGCTGAGAACCGTGAGTGCGACGAGACCTCGAGGGACCGACGATCGCCAAGACTGCACAACATCTTTACTGCAAGCCCACTGTGTCCTCCACTGGTGAGTGCTTTGGGGTCCGAGAAGCCCCAACCCTGCGCAGCTCCAGCATCCAAGATCAGCCTCCCTGCATCTCCACGATCTGCGTGGGGCCCTTCTGCTGTTTGCTGTGCACCGCGTTGTTTGGCTACTAGCCGGCTGGCTTGTGGCCTTCTGAACGACGCCCGACGACATCACTGCTGCTGGTCTGGTTGCTCCAGACTGGCCCCTGCTTCCTTCTTCAAGAGAGGCACCCCGGACCCTCCTGGTCCACTCCAGACGCCATTTTAGGTCCTCCGCGTGGGCTTGAATTTGCCAAGGCTTTGTTGCCCAATCCTGGGTCCAGCGACGGCGACAGCTTCTATCTTCGTGGGACAGCTCGATCCTCCATCCTGGTCGCCGACAACGCCTCCTGGTCCGTGATATCTCCGAGCACAGCGTCACCCACTCACCTTGTCGAGGTGGCTACCATCCGGTGCCCTCCTGGTGCCCACTGACTACTGGCTAGTAGTCTCGAACTTGGTCCCCTCTGCTTTCAGGTGTCATCTATCTTCAAGATCCAGGCTTGGATCCAACTGAACTCTCTTCACTGGTCACCGGCCAGCATCTTTTCTTCCGGCTCCTGGTCCGTCTACGAGGATTCCCGACGTCTTTTCAGACCTATGCAGCTGCAGCCCCTGGGCTAGGTAACTTCGGCATTTCGGTGCCCCAGCATAGCCTCACTATCCAAGGGTCAGGATCCACTGTTGTTTTCTCCCTACCAGGTCGGGTTCGCCCGAGAACACTAACTTTGCAATTTCTAGCTACCATAGACTTTTGTCCGCATCTCGCGTGAGAGTGCACACACTGCACCCGAGTCCCCTGGGTCTCCTAGAAGTAATCTAACGATTCCCTAGTCAAGTCCTAGTGATTCCAAAAGCTATTAGTACTGTACTTACCTGCTAGTAATTTCGCATTCCACTTTTCAAGTATATGGTTTTCCGTGCCCCTCGGGCATTTGTATATACTGTGCTAACTTAAGTATTTTTGTAAGAGTTTTGGTTTGTGCTTAGTACCCTGTCCTCATAAAGAGTACAGGGCTGTTGTGATACTTAATAAATAACTGTTTATTTTCATAACACTTGTGTGGTGTCCTTTCACTGGGTGTTCAAGGGGTATATGTGTGGTAAACAGCTGGCTTAACACGCCCTCTCGAGTCTTTAGCCTTAGACTGCTCGTATCCACGCTACTAGGATAGCTGGTCTATAAGGTTGACTTACAACCAATCATCAATAAGGGTTGCTGGACTGATACATAGTGTTCACTAGAATAGTGAGCACTGCATATCAGGCCACCTTCTCACAGTAATTTTCTCCCTGAGTGTACTGGGGTAGCTCAGACGTGGGTCCCAGAGCCTCCACACCACTGGAGTCAAGCTAGCCGGGCTGATGAGAGGTGTTACCTCGAAACCGGTCCGGTCCTCGGATGCTTGATTCCGGTCTGGGAAAGATATGGCTGTGTAGTTCGGACTGGACTGTTCCCATGGGGCACAGGGTCAGAGCTGATTTGCATAAAGCCATTATCTAACCCAGGGTGGTGTGGAGTGCAAAAAACGATGGATTTAGGCCCAGATCCTTGTACTGGGGTGAATGTAAGACATTGATCTACATTCTGTCCATCAAATTGTTTTTTGTAATTTTCTCCCTGAGTGTACTGGGGTAGCTCAGACGTGGGTCCCAGAGCCTCCACACCACTGGAGTCAAGCTAGCCGGGCTGATGAGAGGTGTTACCTCGAAACCGGTCCGGTCCTCGGATGCTTGATTCCGGTCTGGGAAAGATATGGCTGTGTAGTTCGGACTGGACTGTTCCCATGGGGCACAGGGTCAGAGCTGATTTGCATAAAGCCATTATCTAACCCAGGGTGGTGTGGAGTGCAAAAAACGATGGATTTAGGCCCAGATCCTTGTACTGGGGTGAATGTAAGACATTGATCTACATTCTGTCCATCAAATTGTTTTTTGTAATTTTCTCACTGGGGTTGGTAGCAGCAGAAGTCTGGCTTCTTTGTTCTGATGCCGGGTTTTGAAGTAGTTACATGGCAGCTACAGCTTACAGCACTTTCTAGACCACAGCCAGGAATTCAAAGATCCGCACTTGGACTGAGGTAGGGGCACGCTGAGGCCACCAGAAACAGCAAGAAAGCAGGCAGCAGCAGTAGTGTCTGCTGTAATAATAAGACTGTGCTTCTACCCTCTGCAGCCTCTGTAGCCTGTGGCACCAGTTTTTTTCCCACTGACATCTGTCAATACATTGAAAGCCAGGTTGGGGTTGGCAGTGGGGAAAGCTCTGGCTGACTGGACTGAATAACCATGTTTTCTTGCCTGGAGGGTACATGCTCTCGTTCCTGTTTTTTTAAGAGGCACTTGGGATTCCACACGACGTGGGGTTGCTGGTTAGGTTCAGGTTATTTGGGGCTTTTCCCCGCCCCTTCGAAACTATCGTTTTTTTCTGCAAAGGTCTCTGTATTGAAGTCGGTTGTCTATGTGGAAGTTTTCCAAGGTGTTAGGCATTGCTTCCAATTCAGAGACTTCAGCCCTGGCACAGAGGGTAAAAAACAAGTGGTCAGGCAGCGGAATGGGCTACCCTTACTTCCTTGCTAAGAAAAGAGCTAAAGATGGCTACAGGCAAAGGTTCAGGAAACGCTGATGAAAACATGTCATCTCCAGATGCCAGTGAACATTTTGATTTTGAAGTAGCAGGCTTTGCTACCTGGCAGGCTGAAAAAAATCTTTGGATGATGGGTACCTTATTCACAAAGATATGGCTGAGAACGACACAGGTGCAACCGCTACGGAGCCCGAAGTAAGCCTGGGTGAGGGCACTGGTGCAGTTAAGGAATATACTTTGTTCCAAATAAACAAAGTTGTGCTGGGGTTACTCCAGTAGATGGTCTTCTGGCAATTTCTCCCTCTCCCCTCTGGATACAGTGGGTTATTTTGATATTCAGCAATTATCTTCAATGGCTCTTCAGGAAGTTGGACCTTGGGCTTTTCAATCGAATGGATTGGGCATCATCGAGGAACGTATCACGGAGGCGGAGAGGCGTATATCGGACTCGGACGACGTGGTGGCCGGACATACTTCCCAGCTGTCTAGGATGGAGAACCTGCTTTGTGTTATCGCCTCCAAGAATGAAGATTTGGAAGCAAGGAGTCGAAGAAACAACATATGAATAATTGGAATTCCGGAGACCACCAACACAGGGCGTATGGAGGACTATGTGGAGAAGCTCCTGATGTCTGCGGTGGGCTCTGAGGCCTTTTCCCCCAGTTCATTGTCGAGCATGCGCATTGATCGCTGGGCCCCAGACCCAAGCCGGGTGCGACCCCGAGACCCATAATTGCCAGACTTCTGAACTACAGAGACCGAGACGTTGCATTACGAGCCGCCCGCGGCAAACAATCGTTATCCTATGAGGGGAACTCCTTCACCATGTTTCCCGATTTCACACCCCTGGTACAGGAGGAACGGAGGAAGTTTTTAGACGTCAAAGGGAAACTGCGAAATGCTCAAATCGACTACGCTCTCCTATACCCGGCACAACTGCGCGTGACTCACCAGGGCCGACAGCGCTTCTTCACGAAACCGCAGCAGGTTCATGACTTTCTCAAGCATCTACGGCACACGGCGCACTCTGCGGAGGGCGAAGAAGATGAACGACCGGCACCGATGGAGGAAGAGGGCGCGGATGAACAGTAAGGTGCTCTGGTCTCTACCGGTCTTGCACGGCATATTGTCTCCTGCAGGTATGGTCTCACCTCACTAATAAAGAGAATGTGGAACTGTAAAAATGACTGGATGGGAACTCCTTGGGGATGCTGTAAGATGACTCGCCGGGCACCCCATATGCGAGTTGGAGCTGCAGTGTCTACACGAGCTCTGGCAGCAAGGGGTGGATTGTGTTACCGCCTAGACGGCCTCCGAAGGGTGCTCCCCCACAATTGCCTGGCCACAAGAGCTGGCATGGCTTGTTTTTTGGGATTGTTGGGTAGGGGAGGTAGGGAGGGGCGGGTGGGATTCACATACTGGCGAGTTGGGGCTGCTTCAATGGGAGGGGGGTTGGACGGGGGGAAAGACGGGGTTGACACAGTTGTTGTTTCTATGTACAAGAGTGATTTACTTTCACAGAGGTGCTTGGAATGGCTCGGATTATCTAATGCAAGTGTAGTACTCTGTGTCTTATTTGCTCTTACACAAATTTTGAATCTTAATGGCTATGCAGGCTGACACACGACTAAATGTTATCACGTGGAATGTAAGGGGGCTTGGGGACCCCAGGAAGCGGCGACAGATATTGACATACCTTGATAGACATCACACCCACATAGCAATGTTGCAAGAAATGCATATGTCACCTCAGAGACCCACCACATTTGCGTTCCGCTGGGCTGCGCATAGCATTTTCTCCACATATTCCTCCTACGCTAGGGGCACAGCGATATTAATTAAGAAACACGTTCCATTTCACCTTGCGGGATCGGAAAAGAACGATCAGGGACGGTACTGCATGCTCTAGGGTCGGCTGGGCCTGGAATCGGTTACGCTGGTGTGCTGCTATGGTCCTAATGTGGACACCCCTGAGTTCTTCTCCTCCCTGTGGGAAACAATCAGACGAATAGGTTCTATGCACATAATATGGGGTGGCGACTTTAACGTTACGTATGCACCAGCCCTGGACAGATCGCACCCCGCCTCACACCACCGCACTAAGGCTGGCTCAGTGTTAAAAGACATCATAGCAGACAACCAGCTGGTAGATGCCTGGCGTCATATGCACCCACTAGACAGGGAAGGTACACACTTCACTGCGTATGCAGCCACTTGGGCTCGACTAGATCTTTGGCTTGTCTCTCGAGGGCTTGGCCCTGCACTACGTCAGGCTCGTCACCTTGCCAGGACGTATTCTGACCATGCCCCTGTTTGGATAGCTTTTTCCTACGCTGACTTTAGCCCCCCGCGCAGCGCATGGCGACTCAACACGCGCATGCTCTCAGATATAGTTTTCCAAGAGGAACTGCGCAAGGAGGTGCGGGATTTCTTTGAGAGGAACAAAGGGTCAGTTAACAGCATAGACACAATTTGGGAAGCCTTCAAGGTTACCGTTAGAGGCTACTGCATCTCCAAGGGGACAGGGGTCCTTAAAGATATCCTTAATACCCTGTCTAGGTTAGAGCGCGAGCTGCAAGTGCTGGAGGATAGGCTCAGATGCACACCAGATGGTGATACGCAAGAGAAATTTAGAACCACGCTTAATGAGTACATGGAGGAGGCACAAAGAGAAATACGGTTTAGAGGGAAACATTGGCAAACCCACCGTTATGGTGAGGGGGAACGCCCTGGCAAGGCCCTGGCAGACGTAATCCGACGCCCTCGTCACTCTGGCTTTGTGTTGGAAGTGGAAGGATCGGATGGGGCGCGCCACTGTGACACTGCGAGCATACTTGGAGAGTTTGCCGACCACTACACAGCTTTATACAAGACCTCAGGTTCCGGGGATTTAGAACTAGATGCATATCTGGGGGATATTGCACTCGGATGGCTGAGTGATGTACACCGAAAATTCCTATGCTCTCCCTTCGAACTAGACGAAGTACGGGAAGCCATAATGGGACTTCAGTTGGGCAAAGCCACAGGAATGGACGGTATACCTGTAGAATTTTATAAAACCTATATAGATTTGATGGCACCCATACTACGCGAAGTATATGAGGAATCGCTGGAAGTATGATCCCTGCCTGCCTCTATGAGGGAGGCTCTCATAATCTCACTGCTGAAACCAGATAAGCCTGCTCACTTGTGTGGGTCCTACAGGCCCCTCTCACTCCTAAATTGCGATGCCCAGATCTTGGCCAAAGTTGTGGCCAACCGTGTGAGTCTTCTGCTGGAACACCTGATACTGCCGGATCAGTCTGGATTCGTCCCTGGGAGATCCTCTTCCCACAACCTAAGAACCCTATTTACAGTGCTATATAACGTGTCCCCTGAGCTACCTCTTGCAGCGGTCTTTCTGGATGCGATGAAAGCTTTTGATTCTCTCGAATGGCCGTTCCTTTTTGGGATAATGCACCGCATGGGTTTCCCCGCCCTGTTTTTATCGTGGATATGGCTACTGTATCATCAGCCGGGAGCCAGGGTGCTGATCAACGGACAGCTCTCACAAACCTTTTTGATCACCAGGGGCACGCGGCAGGGGTGCCCATTATCCCCGCTATTATTTGCCATCGCTACAGAACCCCTGGCGGCCCGCCTTCGACAACGCCACAATGATTTAGCTCTCAGATGCAACATGAGGCAGATATTAATATCTATGTATGCTGATGATATTACCTTATACATACAGGACCCACAGCACAATTTGAATACCCTACTCAGAGAGTTTGTAACATTTGGTCGACTGTCGGGTGTCCAGATAAATCGGAATAGGTCCTGCTGCTTTCCGCTTACAGAAGCGGTAGCACGTTTTCCTCTGCACTACCCATTGGAATGCTGCGACAGAGACCTGCGCTACTTGGGCATCAAAATCACTAGGGACAGAGAGGAACTCATGAGACTCAATTACGGTGTACTCAATTACGGTGTAGCATTATCACGCCTTACAGATAAAATTGACCGCTGGATACCACTCCCGCTCTCTATGGCGGGGAGGGCCTCCTTGATCAAGATGGTAGTTCTACCACAGCTATTGTATTTATTCCTACATATCCCTTATTTCCCTGGACGTCATTTCTTTACATCTCTTAGATCCGCACTGAGCAGACTGGTATGGGGCGGCAAAAGAGCCAGATTGAAATGGTCCATACTTACTAAACCTTATGCAGCGGGTGGGTTCGGCATTCCTGATTTTGAACTTTATTACCTTAGCACTGAGGCACACTATCTATACTACTGGATTCGGCAGCCCAAGTATATGCCACAGCTTGAGGCTGAACACTGGCTGCTAGACCCAATCCCGATAGAAGGAGCAGTCTATATGACTCTGAATGCTCGGGAACGCACGCAGACTACGGTAAATGCCACAATCACAGCATGGCAGCGATTGAAGAGCCAATACGACCTCCCCTTGCTGTATTCGCCCTTGCTTCCTCTGGCCTATCACCCGGACATGCCACTGCTACAGGAAGCAGTCTTCCGCAGGCTGCAGCTGCGCATATCCATTTCACTGTTGGGAGACCTCTACACTGATGGCACATTCAGGGACTCCGGCGACTTGTTCAAAGATACACACCACACTCCATTGGATAGCTTTCTGTATATTAGACTCAAACAAGGCGTGAGGGCACTTCACACTGACTTTCCCACTGAGCCTCCATTGCTTCCACCATTGCACGCTGTGCTACAGAAATCCTCACCCAGACGACTGGTCTCACTCATTTACCGAATCACACACACTAGGCCTGGAATAATAGACTCGCCGTCCCGCACTAAGTGGGAGGCTGAACTAGGCACAGACATAACAGAAGAGCAGTGGGAATACTGCTGCTCACAAACTGAACGAGTATCTGCTACCAGCAGGTTTCGGATTATACATTATAAGTATCTACACAGACTGTACTGCACCCCGGCGGGCATGCACAGACACCAGCTGCGAGACACTGACCACTGTGATAGATGCCACGCGCCGCAGGCTGACTTCTTGCACCTGGCCTGGGAATGCCCCACCATTTTCGAATACTGGAACCATGTCTTCGCAGCCCTCAACCAGATCATAGGCACAAGCATTGAGGCTACCCCCTTGGTCGCATTGCTGAGCTTTGTCCAGCACGTCCCAATAGCGCATTGTAGATTCGTAGCATTAGCCTTGCTAATGGCCAAGCGCCGCATAGCCTGCAGGTGGAGTAGGGGACGAGCGCCAACATTTAAGGACTGGCTTGCAGACATGCTACACTGCCATGAACACTCCACCCTTTACGCTGACCTACTACCCAGCAGCTCTCGGCCCAGGGATATATGGGCACCATTTGCAGCTTATCTATTGTCCCGCACTGAGGCAGACGACCAACCAATTGCAGATACTTAGATGACTGAGTAGCCTCCCCATGTCTTGAAGCGATTGGAGTGGATTCCTGTATGTGGTTTCCGAATTGGTGACCCCTGTGTTCCGTGGCACTCTGTTGGGTTGTGCCATAGAGTGGGGCTCCTGGATGCTCCCTTCTACCATTTTGTACTCTCATGTTGATCTGCATATGTTGGCATGTACAATGAACTGAAGATTACTGTGTAATGAGATGCTATGTAGTACTTGTTGATTGTCACTATTTGGCCCGAGTTAGCCAGAGAACCTCTGTGTACGCCGCACCTTTCTTAGTTTGATGAGGGTTCTATCATGCACACGTATATTTTTACATTGGATAAACGTTGAAATGAGGCCGGCCCTAAGCGGTTGTAGGCGACTTGCTGTGTTAAGAAATGTGCACTGCTCTTCTTCGCTATTGATAGTGTACAATATCCGTAAGCGTTGTCGGCCACACGACTGGTTGAAGGCATGAAGCTGTGTAACCCATTTAATGACCTAATAAAATGTTTAAAAAAAAAAAAAAGTAATGG
>NW_028242389.1:0-59537 GCF_964263255.1 Lissotriton vulgaris
TTATTGTGGTGGTATGAATGGACTCAGTACCACATAGTTTTGATGCTTATGTTGTCCGACCATACAGCCTGACCGAATTAGGAATCGCACGACACATCTAGCAAACCATAAGAGAAAACTATTTCAGTACACACATTAGGATTAAAAAGTTTTGTGTGGGCATCATTTCAAAGTTGTAAACACAGAATACCTAAGCACACCAATATCATTATTTCCAAACAGGAGGGCGCATAGGTATTTCTCCAAGCAAGTCATCAGTTTCTCAACGCCCTGTATCCTATAAATCGATAAATATCTCAATAGAATGAAGCAAGAAAATCAAGTATTCCAGTCAGATCTTCTGTCTTGAGGTCTGTTTTTTAATTTCCACAAGTTCAAAAGAAGCACCGTAACAGCCGACGCGCGTTTCGCCCACAGGGCTTTCTCAAGGCTTAACGTAATAGCTCCAAGACCTGGAAATAGTGACATTTTCGTAAACACTGTATCCCTTGGCGATAAATAATAATCCAGTTGTACGCAAACAAAGAGACACACTCGTAGTGCAATATTGACTTGGCAAGAGAGCTTCGAGTGTCCAAATGTGAGATAAGCTTTAAAAATGGATTGGAAAGCTTTGGTTTGGTATGGTTTTATTTGGGTTGCACGCGGAGCATACTGATGTTGGCTAAAAATAAACATTGTGCCTGCTGCCATCCAGAAGTAAATAGCATTTCAAAATGGAGTTGCCATGAAATGATGAGCATGCTCATTGATGCTGACGGAGTACCAGTTGTCTATTAGCCACCTCTTGGGAAGACTGGATCTTGACTTTATTGGGTGAAAACACAATAGTGGTTCAAGGAGAGGGGGCACACACCCTCCACCCCATTATAATAAACACTCATCTGTCCTGAGCATAGTTGAAAAACTATATATATGGAATCTTTTTTTTTAAGTAGTGGCGTTGTGACTTTTTGAAAAACCTCCCATGGGTGTTTCTAATAATATATATTTAAGGGGAGGAGGGCATGTAGCCTCCCAACCCGAGCCTAAGATGGGTTCTGGGAATGCTTTAAAGGGGAGGGGTATGTGCCCAACCCTCCTTGAGCATTAAAAGCCTCCAGGGACCCCATCCAAAGGGCTGAAAAATATTTTTCTTGGGAAGGGGGGGCATATGGCCTCCCTCTCAAGCTTGTAGCGCCCATGAGGATACCATTCTCTGTAGCAGAAATCATTTATCATAGGGGAGAGGGGCACAAGGTCCCCTCCCTGAGCCCAAATGGGCCGTTGGGACCCAATGCCCTGGGGCCAAAGAGCAGTTATAGGGGAGAGGCACATGGCCTCATCCATGTACCATAAAAGGCCATCAGGACCCCAGCCCTGGGACACAGTAGTTTTCCCTGCTCCCAGGAGTGCGGGCTGGCCAAAGCAAGTGCGATCCCACCTGGTGACAGCTTTGAAAATGCTCCTGCTAGGTGAGAGCACTCATTTGTTACCCATCCGCTTGCTCTTGTGGACAGGGAAGCATCAAATTGCTCCCACCCGGCAGGGGCTAGTACAAGCATCTGCTCCCACAGGGTGGGAGCATTGTTTGCTCCCATGCAAGTAGCTGGCCGGGGCTATTGGGCCTTGAGGCATGCCCCTGTGGCCCCCAACATTATGTTTCTGGGTGCCCTGGGTAGGCAGCAACTTATATAAGGCCCATGTGTATGGGGTTCCAGGCCACTAGAGGCTCAGGGAGGGAGGCCTTATGCACCCCTCTTCTTTATTAAAAAGAAGACCATGGGGACTGAGTCCCTGGGGCATATAGAGCGTTAGAAGAGGGGCCACATTCCCCTGGGCCTCTCTCCTTCCCTAAGAAAAGGCTGAGTGCAATGGAGTTCCGAGGCCCATTGGAGGTCAGGGAATAGAGACACGTTGCTTCCTCCCCTATAAATAAAAAAAAGAAAACACCTCAGGAATGGAGTATATAGGGCCAATAGTAACTGGGGGACGGGTGTGCCCACCCCTCCTCTTTATTGAAAAAGAAAGCCCTGGGAATGGTTTCCCTGGTACCAATATTGACTTGGCAAGGGAGCCTCAGATTCTAACAAGAACACCACCACACAAACCATTATCCTCGGGCGAGTGCCTTGTTCACTGTTTTTAGATAGGGTAGGAGACCTCCAGAATAAAGTTTGTCCTTCTAGGTACTCCCAATCCTATTTTAAATCACCCCATCACATCTACTCAGTTCTGGCCCCACACCCGCACTTCACAAAATGGCAGTAGGATAGAAGATCTCCGACAAAGTGCCCCTATTTTAGGGAGCCCGTTGGATATTGCACCCCCGACCCAACGAGGAGCAGCCCAAATGATGAAGCATGACACCTGAAAGGGTGTGTGAGGGCATTAAGATCCAACATATGGATCTCCATCTATTACCTTTTCTGGTATAGTGGGACCAAGTCACCCGTGACTCCACCGACTCCGGTCCTTAAGAAACAGCACAATCCTATTTGTGTTAACTTTCATTGAGGCCTCCTTTGTGCTGGACCCCCCCACTCCTGTCTGAGTGGAAAAAAGGCCCCTCATCCCCCTTCTTGTTGTATAAACAAAAGTATATATCGCATGCCCTTGTGTTTCTTAAAGAGTCCCTGTTTGAAATCCGTGTGTAGACACATTTGTCTCCACCCAGCTGCAAGCGGACTGAGGCAGTCAAACTTCAGGGTATTGGGGCTGCATGAGAGGGTCACACTGCAGAGTACTAGGCTGCGTGAGAGGGTCAAGCAACAGGCTACTGGGCTGCGTGAAAGGGTCACACTGCAAGGGTAATGGGCTGCTTGAGAGGGTCACATTGCAGGGTACTGGGCTGCGTGAGAGGGACAAACTAAAGGGTACTGGGGTTGCATGAAAGGGTCATACTGCAGGGTACTGGGCTGCATGAGTGGGTCAAACTACAGGGTACTGGGGCTGCGTGAAAGGTTCACACTGCAGAGTACTGGGCTGTGTGAGAGGTTCAAACTAAAGAGTACTGGGGCTGCGTGAGAGGGTCAAACTACAGAGTACTGGGGCTGCGTGAAAGGGTCACACTGCAGGATACTGGGCTGCATGAGAGGGTCACACTACAGTGTACTGGGGCTGCATCAGAGGGTCACACTGCAGTGCACTGGGGCTGCCTCTGGTGAAGACGCTTACAAAACTCAGAACAATTTTTCTATAAATTCATTGTGTTCTCACTTCACCAAACAAGCCCTGTCTTCATTCCGAGATGGACTTGCCCTCAAAGGGCTACTAAAAATATTGCAAAAGGGCAGGCACTTTGTACTGCCGGGGGTGCGTGGGGCAGGGAGGGTTGGCGGTCATGATAAGCAGCTCAGAACATGTTGTCCAGAGTGACTCTTTCTCTGCAAGGAGATGTAAATGCTACATTCTGCTCCCAAAAGCTATCCAAAATATTTAATATAATCTGGCACTTTCCATTGAAAAGCTTCTGACGGCACCTCTGCCGGCTGTTGCTTGAGGGTGGGGGGTTGTTAATGGTAAAATATTAGGAAGATTAACCCCTTCATTCTCTTTGGTCTGTATCAGAAACACAGCCCTATGCTTAAGAGTCACAACGCTCAGCCCCAGATCACCCGGAAACAATGTGAACTGCACACAACTCATTCTCAACCGTTAAACTACACACGCGCCCAGAAAGATACATATTGCACCATTCAGTCATAAAATACATGGATGCATGGATCGCCATCCAAGATTGCAAACTACATACACACACATGCCACAGAATATACAACAAACGTATCACAATGACACAATTTACACTAAGCAGAAATCACCAGAGATAAAGTTCACTCATCACCACGAAAAATGAATTTCTTGAAGAAAAATAAACATAAAAGGCATGAGTCATTACCGAATAAACGCTACAAACAACTGTAATCACTAAATATGAAAAAATGCCACGCACACCTTAGTCTCGAAATATGTGGTGCACACGCATCATCATCAAATACCCAAATCTACAGATAACCGTCACCATCAAAACAAGCCTAAAACCTTGAATAAAGAGTAGAAGGTGCACAAATATTATCCCTACAAAATAAACACTTTGCACAACTCTTCGCAGAAGTGCTTATATGTGCACACATACTTTTCAGAGCTAATAAATTGCTCGGCCCATGGTCAACAGGATAAAAAAACATACAAAACAACCTCAGAACACAAGATACACAAACATCAGCAAAAACGGTTTGAAGTTCAGTCGTCTTTGTAATCAGCGTAAACAAGTACCGTCCCCAGAAGAAAGTCAAGGCAACCAACTCGCCCGCCAAGTCGGGAGAGAAGCTGTGCAGTGCTGGCAGGAGTAACAGAACCACCTCAGAACAGAAGCTACAAAAAACATCAGCAAAACGTTTTGAAGTTCAGCCCTCTTGATCACCAGAGTAAAAAAGTACCGTCCTTGGAAGGAAGCCAAGGCAGCCAACCCGATTGCCAAGCCGGGGGAGAAGCTGTGCAGTGCCGGCAGGAGTAACAGCTTTAAGCCTACCATGAAGAAGCTGTTCCAAGGGCTGTCCACATGGGTCGTCGGAAAGTGGACGAGAGCGCGCAAGTCCATTTAAAGTAAACAAAGATGGCTTCGGGCTGTACAGGCGAGCACGTGTGCACATCTGTCTGTCCGTGCATGTGCATTTTTTGTCCCTCCGTACGTGTGCACATCTAGCTTGAATCGATTACAAAATGCCCTTGCATGGCCAAGGGCTGTCCACATGGGCCGGCTGGAAAAGTGGACAAGAGCGAGCAAGTCCATTTAAAGTAAACAAAGATGGCCTTGTACTGTCCAGGCAAGCGCATTTGCGCATCTGTCTGTCCGTGTATGTACATTTTTTGTCCCTCCATGCACATGCACATCTAGCTTGAATCGATTACAAAAGGCTCTCGCATCACAAGTGCAGCGCTGCGCGCTGCTAACGCCAGGCAAGACCTATAAAAACATAAAACTGCTGGCTCCCACCACACCCTGTGACTGACTGAATTTTAAAGTACTGGCCAGGTGAATGCCCGTGGGGGGTTGGATGCAGGGCCTGGCTACAGTCAAGGGCCTTAGTCCAATACCTGAATGCATGATGGGACATTGGCTTTACGTATGCTAAAGAAAATGTTTCAGAAAATTAGAAATTCACTGAGAAAAACAAAGATTAAACTGATGTTATAGTTAGGTGAAAATTTCCAGTGACAACTTTACATTTTCAGTCAAACAAATCACTGAAATTCTCCAGTTTTAGTTATGTTTCGCAACTGTATCCCTAGCCCTAAGGTAACTATAACTTGCACCCTCGCCATGCACTGTTAACTTCCCCACATATTATATTTATTATAAGATGTTCTATGACATCATCGATAACATCACTGCAACATTTTGAAATAACATCATTGATGAGAAAACTGTGCAAGGTGTGGGCGCAAGTTATCATTACCTTAACACACAAGTTGTATTGACTAGAGATTCTATAATGTTTGAATTTAAGGGAAGTTTTTAGTTTAAAACTACGTTTTCACTGAAATTTTCACTTAACTTTATCCCATTTTTTTTTTGAGAAAAAATATATAGATATATATTTTCACCTAACTATAAGGTAAATGTAACACTTGTTTTTTTAACAAATATATATATATATATATATATATATATATATATATATATATATATATATAAAACAATCCTCAGCAACCTCTCGCTCGGAGCCCAATGCAGGAACCCAATGCGCAGGAAGGAAGACGGAGACCTCAGGTGCAGTGAGCAATTATCATATTTATTGTACCCTCGAGGAAGCGGCACACAGCATGACGTTTCGGCCTACACAGAGGCCTTGATCACATGACGCACGCTGGGGAAAGGCAATATTTAAAGTGCTAGTGTTGAGTGGGGATACATTCCTATTGGTGAGTTTATGGTCACATGATGTACATGAGCATGGATACTGACAACAGACTTTATAATCATAACCACATCTCGGGATAATCCCTTGGCTTGAATCATGTTGCGCTGATGGAAATTATGTCAGTAAGGTGAAAACATGCAAATTCATGAAGACACGTAAAGTAAACAAAAATTACTGGATAAATCCACTTGTGCAAATAGCAAACGGTGTACAAAGTGCATAGTGCTGCATGAAGATCCTACTTCACAGATGTATACTGTATACGACATAGCAAATAGCCAAACATTGTAAAAAGTGCAAGGCGCTACTAGAAGATCATACTTCACAGATGTATACTATATACAATATGTGTTCTGTACACAGGGTCATATTAAACATCATAATAAGTTAATAAATACAAAAATATATATCATAAATATATAAATATATTTAAAACCATGACCTTTCAATCCAACTATGAGTAAAAATGCAGATAAGCACGACACCTTTAATTTGGGATGAGATCTATAGTCTAGAGGATCAGTCTAATAATATAGATGTGTAAATACTCAGATCGCAGCATCCCATATTAAAATGCACAATATTGTCTACACGTGCACTGAGCTGGATAGATGACGGGCAGAGGAGAAGTTGACCCCTCCCAAAAGAGAGAGAGGAAAAGAGAGGAAAGGAAACCCTCGCAGCCACTGCCCGACTCCCATCCACTATACTCATGAATTTCCCAATGCAACCACAACTCAGAGATAGCTGTACCACAGTGAATAGTGAATAACAAGAAAAATAATCAAGTGCACTTTTTTTATGTGATGTTTTTTTCAATACTTTTTTCTGTGACTTTGTGATATTGTTTTCTCCTATTCATATACAATAAATCGGGCTGATAAGTTCTTAACCAGTGAGCAAAGTTCTTGGTACATCTTAGTGCAGCCTAAGCCTAGGCTGCACCCCACTGTTTGGAACCATCCAACCCTCTGTTCTATACCGTGTTGACGACACCAATCACAGTAGGAGGACAGACAAATAAATCACAATATAGAAGCAATACCGAAGCAGCTACTGCTCAACAGGAGAGACAGAAGACCGTGTATGACAGTATGGAATTGTCATAAACATGTGTAAAAATCTTCTGTCGAGTTCAGTCCCCCCGGAGCTCGACAGTCCATATCCAGGATATACCTGGTTTCCAGTTTTCTAAGGGCCCCGTCCCTATCACCTCCTCTCCTATTGGGACTAACACAATCAATCGCATAATAGCGCAAAAGGGAACTGTTGTTGTTATGATGTTCCTTGAAGTGACGGGCCACCGGGTATGCCGGGTCACTGGTGTTGATGGCCCTGATGTGCTGGAGTATCCTCTTGTGCACCTGCAGTTTGGTACTACCAACGTAACGCAGGGCACACGGACACTCCAGCACATACACCACATATTCACTCTTACAGGTGAGCTGTTGTTTGATCTTCCGTGGCTCAGGAGTGAATGGGATAGTGTACTCTGTTTTGTTCAATCCATGCTGGCAAGCCTTGCAGGATGAACACTTTCTAAAGCCCCTGCTTTTTCCTAGCCAATTTTTACTGGTTAACATTTCCGGGCTAGACTTGACTAGGGCATTCTGCATGGAGTACGCTCGCCTATATGTGATGGAGGGGGTCCTGGGTATTTTGTCCCCTATCACTGGGTCACATTTTACAAGGCTCCAGTGTTTAGAAATTATCTTCCCCAGCGCGGCCTGTTGCCTATTAAAGGCCCAAATCAATCTAACTGGTTGATCATTGGAGGTGGTTGGTTTGGTATGGACCTTGGGCTAGTAGTCCTAACTTTACTACTACTAAATTGAGAAAAACGTAATTTTAGGCCTTTCGGTATTCACAGAAGGCATTTAGGAGTCCTAAAGTTAGTAGTCCTAACTTTACTACTACTAAATTGAGAAAAATCGTAATTTTAGGCCTTTCGGTATTCACAGAAGGCATTTAGGAGTCCTAAAGTTAGGAGTCCTAACTTTACTACTACTAAATTGAGAAAAATCCTACTTTTACGACTTTCGGTATTCACAGAAGGCATTTAGGATTCCTAAAGTTAGTAGTCCTAACTTCTGTGAATACCGAAATGAGTAAGTTCATTCTGTGAATACCAAAAGTAGTAAGCGCATTCTGTGAATGCCAAAAGTAGTAAGTTCATTCTGAGAATACCAAAAGTAGTAAGTGCAATCTGTGAATACCAAAACAGTAGTAAGTTTAGGATTGAGTCTTAAGTTCATTCTGTGAATCGGGCCCTTAGTTCTTAATGGCAAGCATGTGACAGATAGCTCGTTTTTTAGTTGGGTAGTTGGTGCTCCCCACATAGTTAAGCTTGCATGGGAAAGTTAAGCAATATACAGCAAAATCTGTATTGCAATTCATACGTTTTTTTTTTGTTCTGCCCGGAATAGTAAGTTCCTTGACCTTTTTACAGTTTTTGCATGCCTTACAGTTTATGCACAGATAAAATCCTGGTACAATTTCCTTCCTTTTCAGATTTTTAGAAAAGTGACTCCTCACGAGTTGATCCTTCAGGGCCGAACCTCTCCTGTAAGTTATCAGGGGGTACTTTAGCATGTGCGGCACTATGATTATATCTGATTTAAGAACCTTCCAATTTTTCCGGAAGATTTGAAAAACCTCCAAGGATTGGGCTAAGTATTCTGTTATCATCCTTATCTCACCCTTCTTCTCCCGTCCTTTTTCTGATGTTTCCCTCTCTCTAAATATCAGATTCTGTCTTTCTAGATGCTCTGCTTTTCTTTCTGCTTCTTTCAACATTCTTTCTTGGTATCCCCTCTCCCTGAGTCTGCTAAATGATTCCAATTTAGATTTTAGAAATTCTTTTTCTGTTATGCAGTTTCATTTAATTCTCACAAGTTCCCCATATGGGACCCCCTTGATTACGCTATCGGGATGGAACCTTCAGCGTACAACATACTGTTTCCAGCCGTTGGCTTCCAATAGAGTGTTGTCTGCATATTTTTGTCTTCTATATAGGCCAATAGGTCTAGATAGGGTACTTGTGTGTCGCTAATGCATTCTGTGAATGCCAGATTGCAAGCATTGTCATTAAGCGCTGCTACATAGAATTCCGCCTCCTCTCACGTCCCCTTTCAAAATAATGAAGAGTTCATCTATGTAGGGGGCCCACAATACAATGTTTTCCAACAACTTCTCATTGTTTCCTTGCCAGGCCACATGCTTCTCCCACCAGCCCATGAATACATTTGCATAACTGGGGGCGAAGCACATGCCCATTGTAGTTCGCGGCTCCTGGTGGTACAGTTCCCCGGCGAATGTTAGTTCCACGAGCATCAAATTGTGTTTGTGACACTTTGCATTCCGCTTTTTCAAAAAGAACTCTATCGCCCGCAATCCCTTAAAATGTTCTATGCTCCTGTAAAGACTTGTTATGTCTAGAGTTATGAGCAGCATATCCGATTTCCATTGGATACCAGAGATAATGCGTAAAAAGTCCTTTGTATCCTTTATGTAGGAGCTCAAGTCTCTGACCAGTGGATTTAAAAAGCAATCTATGCGTATAGAAGCTTTCTCTAGCAGACTGTTCAGTGAAGACATAATTGATCTGCCTGGTGGATTTTTGTTACATTTATGCACTTTCGGCAGATGGTAGAATGTAGGGATTTCTGGTGTCTCACAATGGATAAATCTGAAGATCACGTCTCTCAATATTCTTTTGTCACACCATTTCATCAGAATTTCAGCACTAACCCGTGAAATGGTGGCCACGGAGATCATCAAATGTTGGACTCATATCGTGGAGCACAGTTTTGGGATTTAGGACAGATGCGGTTTCCAAGGCTCTGTGAGGGCCGTGCACAAAAATTGAGAGTGCATCCATTAGTGGACTTAAAAACACTGGACTTCTTTTCCCATAAGTCTACGTGTTGCCTCGTAAGGAGCCGCCTATCTGGGCGCACAATATCACCAACTTACGGAAGTGAAAGACCACCATGCACTCTTCTGACTACTGTGGCCTCTGATGAAAAGATTACTCGAAACGGATTGGGCTGGTGAAGCCAGTCGTTGCTAATTGTGAAAAGTGTGACTGCCCATACCATTAAAGGCTATGTTGAGCAAACCTGTGTTGAGTGCGGCTTATCTAGAACAACCTTTTGAGCGGAATGTTTATGCAGCAGTCCTGCAGCTGAGCCAGCACCACCCCATGAAATGGGGGCCACGGAGCTTATCAAATGTTGGGCTCATATCATGGAACACAGGTTTTGAATTTAGGACAGATGCGGTTTCCAAGGCTCTGTGAGGGCCTTGCACAAAAATTGAGAGTGCATCCATCAGTGGACTTAAAAACACAGGACTTCTATTTCCATAAGGCTATGTGTTGTCTCATAAGGAGCCGCCCACCTGGGCGCATGATATCGCCGAATTACGAAGTGAAAGACTACTGTGGCCTTTGATGAAGAGATTACTCGAAACACGTTGGGCTGGTGAAGTCAATCATTGCTAATTGTTGAAAGTGGGACTGGCCATACCATTAAAGGCTGTGTTGAGCAAACCTGTGTTGAGTGTGGCTTATCTGAGGACAACCTTGTGAGCGGAATGTTTAGGCGGCCGTCCTGCCACCGAGCCAGCACCACCCTGTGAAATGGGAGCAACCAAGCTCGTCAAATGTTGGGCTCATATTGTGGAAGACAGGTTTTGGATTTAGGACACATGCGGTTTCCAAGGCTCTGTTAGGGCCTTGCACAAAAATTGAGAGTGCATCCATCAGTGGACTTGAAAACACTGGACTTCTATTCCCATAAGGCCACGTGTTGTCTCATAAGAAGCCACTCATCTGGGCGCAAGATACCGCCAAATTATGGAAATGAAAGACCACCATGCACTCTTCTGACTATTGTGGCCTTTAATGAAGAGATTACGTGAAAATCGCCGGGCTGGTGAAGTCAGTTGTTGATAATTGTGGAAAGTGTGACTGCCCATACTATTAAAGGCTGTGTTGAGCAAACCTGTGGACAACCTTGTGAGCGGAAAACATATATATAAATATATATATGTGTTTAGTAACTATGCATATTGAAAAAAGATTTATTATGTGCAGAATTACGCTTTCTTTAATTGCATATTGTTATAAAATGAATTGTATGAATTTCCTTTCATAGGTGAATTTTCTGCCATGAGTACATAGGAAATGATAGCAGTATGGTACCATTTAGTATTACCGATGTATTATAAATTTTAAACTTTTTTATTTAAGTTAATTATTGTACAGGTGGTTTTAACAAACAATAGCATATTTAAGTAATGTTTTATGCATAGTTCCGACCATCGTGATTCTTGCACAGTTTTTAATTATGTCCATTGTTTATTATTCTGCACTGTCACTTTAAAAAGTCTGCTTGAAGGCTAGCAGTTTGTCATGTGATCAAGCATCCTTGGAGGCGAAACGCGTCATGGCGGCAGCGCTAGCAATCATGAAATAAATTCATTTGTTTGCACCAGCAACTATTGGGTTCACTCCTTGTCATTTTGGATTTATGCAGTGGCAGTCTGCAGCGTGGCGATTTTCCAAAATATAGATATATACATATATATACATATATATATTCACAGAAAAAACCATAGGTTATAGGCCATATATAGTTAGGAATTAGCATTTACAAAACCTTATTTTACTCGCATAAAACCATTGAAATTCCATATATAGTTAGTTGCGCTAACTATATATCGCGCACCCGCAATCCACTGCTGATGATGTCACATATTACATCATTCATGACATGGTCAGTGACATCACTGATGACATCACTGATGACATCTCAAATGACATCACTGATGACATCTCAAATGACATCACTGATGACATCACTGATGACATCTCATTTGACATTACTGATCACATCACTGATGATATCATTCATGTGATAATACGATGAACCTCTTCAGACTCTAATATAACCTTAGATACAATCAGTGTAAACAGACACTCACAGACTGTCACTCATCCATGGAGTTACTCACACACCTAGTCAGTCATGCAAAGAATCAATGAAACCTCCATTTCCTCAACTATACAGTTATACAAACTTTACTTATTCAAACATATACTAAGACATATTTACTCTCTTATACAATCCCTGATACAAGTTCACAATGATCCATACAGCCACTCACACATTCACTGGCTCTTATGCACAGTTATTTATATATGTCAACTCTCACATGTACTGTGTTTTACATATGTACTTACTTTGACATGTAGCACTGAGATATCCATTCACTCACCAATACACTCATGCACACAGTCAACCGCCCATACAGCTGTTTCCACATGCACTTTTGAACCCATACATCTAGTGAATCCACTGCTCACACATCTATGCACAGAGTCATACACCTCCCAGCCACCCACACACACACTCAGTCTCCCATACAAATACCTGGGCTACCAATCAATAACCCATATAGTTACTCATATAGCTACTTATCAACACATGCAGCAGTTTACAGAACAACAGACATAATGATGCACAAATTAAGACAGTTTAGTCACTAACCCATGCACTCAGTGAGACATATTTAATCACTCACTCATACAGTCAGTCATGCACCTACTAAATCCTTCATCCAGACACTTATACATCCACTCATTCTTCAATATGTAAGACATATTTACACTTTACAGAAACATACAGTCACTGGATGTTGTCATCAGTGATGTCATCAGTGATGTCACTGACCATGTCATGAATGATGTAATATGTGACATCATCAGCAGTGGATTGCGGGTGCGCGATATATAGTTAGCGCAACTAACTATATATGGAATTTCAATGGTTTTATGCGAGTAAAATAAGGTTTTGTAAATGCAAATCCCTAACTATATATGGTCTATAACCTATGGTTTTTTCAGTGAATTTTCAAGGTTTTGTAAATGCAAATTCCTAACTATATATGGTCTATAACCTATGGTTTTTTCTGTGAATTTCATTGGTTTTTTAAAAGCTAACATCTGTAGCTGTAAAATGTATTCTTCTTTAAATCTTAAAATATATTTTAGATGTTTATAATAATTTTTTTTTTAATATTTTTTTTCTTCGCTTCTAGTTCGCGAACCGGGAAGCTTTCCGTTAGCTCATCTTGATGCCGCGACCTAGTCCGCGAACCGGTCAACGTTACGTTAGCGGAACTGTGACGCGTCGCGGAAGCGCGACGTATCACGTTGTCGCGTAATGCGTCTAATGACGCGCTGCGTTAGCGCTCCCGGAAGTGCTCCGGACCGCGAACCGGAAGCGATCCGGGACGCGGCGCGCACCGCGTAACGTAAGCGGAACAGGTCATGTGACTTGTTTATCAAACTTTTCATTGGTTCATTTCACTTTTGGTTTCCAAATGATGTATGACTAGGTCATATGACCTAAAAATAACACTTTTCATTGGTTTAGAACTTTTGCTTTTCCCAAATCATGTAAACCCCTCCTTCTTTCCTCACTCTGACTTTCATCTTGGTGAGAGAAAGACCATTTACCTATAATTGAGCAATGGCTTCTGTACTTGCTGCAGCTGGTGGACCCCCACCACCACCTCAACCTCCTCATAAGAAGAGAGGACCACCAAGTCAATTTATCTCCAACAGAGAGGAGGAAGAGGAGGAAGAAGAAGAAGAGGATACAGATCAACCACAATTTATCCCGGAGTTGCCCCGTGTTTCTAAGAGAAAAACAAGTTTCATCTGGCAGTTTTTTTCCATCCCTCCAGGGGAGAAGAAGGTGAATGCGAAATATGCCACCTGCCTCATCTGTGATTACAGATTGTCTAGAGGCACAGAGAAGAAATATAGTATGGGCAACTATACTATGCATCGACATATGACCAGGTGGCATCCCTTAAACTACAGCCGGGCTGAGTTAAGGGACCTACAAGACAATCCCCCGACAACTCCTGTGGCCAGATCTACCTCAACAATGTCTTTGACAGGAAGAGAGGCACAGGAAACTGTGCCAAACATTCAACCAAATTTTAAACATATGAGGTTAACTTGTATATATTGTGGTGCAATGCTGTCGTATGGGAACATGAGCATCAACTTGATTAATATGGTGTTCGAAAACCATAAGTGCCCTAATGCACCCAAGCAGTAATTTTTTTTTTGCTCCTGTTGAGCCGTTTTCAATGCCTGTTTTTTTGTTGTTTCCCCTCCATAAAAAACACAAAAAAAACATAAAACTGTTCTAAAAATACAAAAAAATCAAAAAATGTTCAGAAAAAAAAAAATATATATAAAACAACAAAAACAAAAAAAAAAGTTCTTTTCAGAACTACCTCCCCTTTCAAATAAAATTGCTAGAATGTTTATCACTCTGGCAAGCTCTATTTCTTTTGGTTCGCTTCAAGTTCGCTGACCGGTTCGCGAACTGTAAGCGAACTAAAAAAATATTTTTTAAAAAAAAAGAAGAGTAAGTATAAGGGAAGTAAACAGAGAATAATGTAAAAAGAAAGACAGCTATAGAGAGTAAATGAGAGATAGTGTCAGTGACATCATCAGCAGTGCATTGCGGGTAAAAAGAGTAGAAAACATTTACCTTATAATTCTTGTTACCTTTTTAAAATATTTTTTCATACTTTCAATCTGTAAAACAGAGAACAAACATTTCCAAAAATATTAAAACATGTATTTAAAAATTAGAAAAGACAAGGGAAAAGGTTCAAGAACAAACAGTTTTTCAACAACTTTGACATTTACAGAAGTCTCTGCTTCTCTACGTCCCCTACACAATCCTAAATATATATATTTAAAAAAAACTGTATCTTGATGTTGATGAACTGAGGCCTATTTTGGAACATGGTGCTTTTTTTGCACTGCTAATGTCTCACAATAGTGATGCAATTGCAGCGCAAAAAAGATGTAAAGCCATCATAAAATTGTGTCTAACATTTTAAATGATTGTTTCAGGATGCAAATAAGATGTGTGCTTTCAACAGCTTTCTTTGAGGTGAGGCCTATTCATTTTTTTTTAAAAAAAAACAGTACCCAGAAGTACAGCACTGTAAGGATTAAAATTGACACTTACAGAAGACTCAGTTTCTCCATATCTACTTCACATTTCTAAATGTATATCATAAGTACAAAAAGCAAAACATTAATTATACATGTTAAATGGTTTATTTTTGCTGTTCTCAGAATGTATCAAATTTCACTTAAATCAGTGACTTGAAGGTATTCATCATGTAACAGCGGGGAAAAAAAAACACAATCAAAATGATTGTGTTTAAAAAACCCATTCAACATAAGAAATCTGAATTCAAAACTCCTTAAAATTAACTTACTTTCAATGACGTCGAAGGATGTCCTATGAACAGCGTCCACTGTGTTGTGCTATAAATATTGTCAGCCCGCCACTTTCTGAAAGAAAACCTCCAACGATTCGAAAAATATGCTACATACAAGAAAAGACTTCTCACATTCTACCACATGTTTCCACTTGGCCAAATCATGTTGCAGCTATTCACAAGTCTTGTAATTCTTCCAATCAAATCCCGTCATTTTCTATATTCGCAACTTTCAAAAAGAAAACATTTAAGATAATTTTCACAATCCTGGACTACTAATATCTTACCCTTCTTTGTCACTCATGTTCTCCTTTTCCTATGACACTGATACTGCTTACTATGAAGCAGACTTACTTGCATCAGGTTTATATAGTCGGATTTTACAAAATAACATTACAATTAAAAGTTTTGGACCAATAATCTAGACAGCATTGCAGACTTACATTCCCTCAACTTGATGAACCTTTTCCAATTCTTCATAGGAAATCTCGAGATTCTTTCTTTAAAATTTTGGTTTTAAAAACACCAGGTAAGAATTTTTAAGGTCAAACTGCAATTTTTTTTTTGAAACTTACAACGGAATCATTGCAGAATGACCAGCCGTTTCGAGACTTTAAATAAGCTGTATAATGTCCTGAAGTAGTTGAAGGACCATCGTGATAGATAATTGCTACAGTTACAAAAGTCCTTCCTGATATTGAAAGCTGAGAAGCCACAATTTTTTTTATTAAAGTTGACAATTTTGATCCATCAGGCCTACATCGTTGCATCATTAAAATGACATACTGGCCATATCTACGTATAAGTAATGTTGACATCATTTCAGATTTACATTGGCTACACTCCATGTTGTGATCAGCTGCATTTACTAGCTTATTAAAGGAGACTGATTTACTGTCTGGCAAAGTTAAATATATAAATCTTTCTGAGTCTACACTAGTAGTACTTGATACCCTACAATTCTCGCAGTCATGCTGCCATTGATAAGAAAGCCCAAACAGTTGATCTACATCTACACCCTCATCTTGCAATATATCAAGCATATACATTAAAAACTCCTGACAATCTTGCTGACTATTTTCAGAGAAGTCTGTTTGACCTGAACATTCATCTAACAGATAACGAACTTCAGACACACTTTCTACTTTTGTTCGATCAGTGCTACATTTCTCGAAAACAGAATTCAACAAACTGCATAAAATTTGTTCTGAATTCAACAGAATCTGTTCTTTTAAACTCTCTAGTGAAAAGAGAACATTAACCACTACATTTGCATAGCAGTTGACACCAGAACTGTTTTCAAATTGAAAACCAACAACATCTTCAACAGAATCCACTTTCTTTCTGCTAACAATTTTCGGTTCATTGACTTTTAGTCTTTTTGCAACAACCTCCCTACTATTACTGCTATTTCTATGTTTCCGGCCTACCACACGTTTCTCAAACAAAGGATATTGAGGCAAATGTGGCGCATACTCTCTTCTTAACCTATTGTATTCCTTAACACAATCTAGATCCGCACAAATGTTTCTGACATCACAGTCAATTAAGTACAATCCCGATAAAGTTCTAACTCGTGACAATGCCACATATGCCATACCCTCCTTGAACACAGAACTGCCAATATTCACCAATGCACAGTCTACACTTAAACCTTGCGATTTATGGATTGTCACCGCATATGCCAAGCAAACAGGAAACTGTTTACGGCGAACATATAAGTCTTTAACAAGCAAAAACCTAGCAGAACAACGACCAATTTGCTGTACTTCCTCAATGCCATCAAATTTAATTCTTAAAAATTCTATTCCATCTCTATTTCTGTATTTCTCAAAATCAACAACATTACCCATTGATCCATTTACCAGACCTCTTTCTACATGTAAATTCCTTCTCAAAATGATTCGGCAATTTAAACACACATTCAAAGTCTTTTCAAAACCCGCTGTTTTAGATATAGTCTTCTCTAATGAATCCAATTTTGATTTCAAATTGTCTGACAAAATAATTGTTGATCCCATATGCTCTAATTTGTCGATAGCTTCAAGTTTCACAATCTCTTGCTTTTCTAAATTCAACATTTTGTTGTTGAAGATGGCACATTCTGCAAGAGTTGGCATGAGACATATCCCGGATTTCTTCTCAGTAATTTTCTGAAAAATATTCTCAGGCACAATCTCTTGTTTGGGATATAAATTTGACAGTAATCGTGCATTTAAAGCTTCTTTCCCATGCTCAGTCACTTTTCCAATTCTAATATCTTGTAGAATATTCTTGTAATCTTCATCCTTTGCCTGACGCATATTTTGATGCAGTTCTGCATAATTGAAGTTTAACCATATATTGACGTTGCCAATGCTCCCTAGGCACTTCCTGGTATCTTCATGCGTGAGTATTTTGAACACAGGTTGACCTTTTACTGGTGTCAGCTGCAGAAGATCTCCGAAAACAATGATGTGTTTCCCACCAAATAACACATCATATTCAGTTTTAAGTACTTCTTGCATTCTCAAATGCACAAAGGCAAGCATGACATTGGAAACCATGCTTACTTCGTCAATGATAAGTAGTTTCATTTTCCTCAAGACTCTTGAAACTTCACAGCAAGCATCTCCAGATAACTTGTTGTATTGTAATTTGTTGTCATGCTCCACCGGCAGCATCAGTAGACGATGCAAAGTAATACCTTTAATGTTATGTGCCGCCAGTCCAGTAGGAGCGGTGACAACACAAGACAGCGATGACTCAGTCCTTTCCTGCAAATAACAAGAGATTGCTTTAATGAGGAAACTTTTTCCAGTTCCCGCTTCTCCACTCACGTACAGTCGGACAGGCTTCAACGATGTACATGAGCACTTGTTCTTCTCATGACTTAATCCGTGCTCAATTTCCTTGGTAACTTCATCATATATTTTCCTCTGCTCAACGTTGAGTTGTTTTTCCAAGTCTTCTAAGTTAACTGAATCCTCCTGAGCATGTGCCATGGCTCTTTCTACTTCATTCATAGCAGTGGCAGCTTCATTTTCGATAATAGGTCCTCCAAGTGGATCTTGACTCAATGAAACAGAACTCTGACTGTCCTGAAAACTGTCTCTGGCAATCTCGGCTGCAATCGTTGCTTCCTGCTCAATTTCCAAAGTTAGCATTTCTTGATATTTAGAAAAAGCAGGACATTCTATGGACTCCTTGGCTGCATTGAAAGAGTCTTCGTAACAGAGGAAATCTCCAAGCAGTTCCTCTTCTGCACGCCAAGGCTTGAAAAGTTGCAAAAGTGCTAAATAAAAAAACTCCTTTTTTTCTGGAGATTCACCACTCAATTTTCGATGGTTTACTAATTGGCATTTTCTTTGCTTGACCAGGCATCCCTCACTTCCAATTACAGCATACACTCCTTTCTCAATATCTTCTTTGATGTTCCTCTTGAATATATAATTTTGGAGAACCTCATATAGACAAACATTCTCAAGGTGACTGCTTCGATTTGGATAATATGTATCCAACATGTTGGTCTTCAAAATGTCGGTACTGTTTGGTTCCTTTTCTGCCAAATACTCAATTTCCCGGACAGGTTTTAGAACTCGATTTCGCGTTGCAGCAAGACCAAGACTCGCCCAAACGAGACTCCTGGATTTGGCATAGAGACTTGCTGAAGACAATCGGTCAGAACATTCGTAAGCTCCGATTTCTCGATGCGACAACATCTTCAGACTGAAACTGTACAACTTCTTGCTGAGGCTCTTTTCATGGGAAATGTCCTCCCACATATCCTTCAGTTCGGTCTTTTCTTTTTTGGTGATGTAAGATGTCACATACCGAGCCACAGCCATACAGTTGTCAGCCACAAACTGTATATCCATGTTAGCATTCCACATGGACAAAATCACTGGGTTGTAGTCATTGATGTACTTGGACTCTTCGTTCCTTTTCAAATTGTATGTATTCTTGGGTGATTTTCTCGTCACATTATGTCGCAGCGAAGACATCAAACTGTTCACTCTTCCTTTAGAAATCACCGGTCGTGGAAAGTTGAAACGACATTTGGTGTAGAACTTGTCCTTGTTTCTGAATTTACGACGACAGTACTTTCCACAACGATGGCTTTGGAAACGTAGAACTTGTTCTCTTAGACTTTTCTTCTCCGTTGCGTTTGGAACAGCACACGTAGAATACTGTTCGATGAAATTCATCACTAAGTCATCCGGATCTGTTCCAAATTTAGGTGCATCCTTGATCCACAACAACATATGTATATGAGGGGCACCTCTTGCTTGGTACTCCTTTCTCCAGAAGAAATCCAACACCTCTCCAAGAGGTGGATTCTTTTTATTTGTGATGAAAGACATCATAGCTTCAAATCTATGATTGAAGTACCTGCATACATTCACTGGATCCAAAGAACACAGTTCTCCAGGTGTCTTGAATTCAATGTTTTCAATATTTCCATTTGCCTCTCGTAGAAATTCAAGTAAGTCTTCCCAGCCATACTCGGCACAGCTCAGAGTGAGGAACCATGTTGGAGTTCCTAAGTTCCTCAGCATACATTTTAAATCACCATGACGACGGTACCAGTACTCATTAGTACCACGCTGACACGCCATGAGATTAATTAAGTGAGAATCCAAAATACTGTCTTGGACATTGACTTTATGCATAAAGTCACTTGCCGAGATGTTTCGCATCTGTATACCACTTTTTAAGATGTGGTTCACTGCATATGACAGTCCAGACAGATCGCTTTCAAACAGGAGATGAAACAAATAGGGAATGCATTGCCGAAACCTAGGATCTTCTGCATACAATCGTAAAGTCCGGTATTCAGACGCAGGAATTTGATGAGGTCGCTCATCATATCTTCCTCCTTGACCTGTGGGAAATAGCTGTGGGAAACACCGAGCTTCCAAACTTTCCTCCCAAACACTAATGGGACTCCCTTTGGCTTGTTTCATTTGAAACAACTCAATAGCATCCCCCATGACTTCCTTGGAATGCAAAGGATGAACACTATAATGTTCATATATTTCTTCACTTTTAGAGGTCTCTACTTTCTCAATTTGGCCAGCACACAAATCGCTATCCTCTTCATCACTTACTTCCTCTTCTGCAACATATACATTCTTATAGTACTTATTATTTTTCTTCAAATACACTGTTGCCTTTTTGACTTTCCTAACATCCACTAAATCTTGCCATATTTTCTTATTCTTTGTCGGAACCCCATTAACCAAGATAACCAGAGGTTCCTCTTCCACTTTTTCTATTCCAATTGTGTTAATGTTTTTGTTCAAATCTAGAGGCAAATAAACAACTCTTCCCTTTAATCCTCTCTGTAAATCTGCTGGAGGCAACTTCCCTGTCTTTGGCTCCATTCTTACAATAGCCTGAAAGGGATGGATACTTTGAATCAAAATAGATTCATAAGTATTTAAATCCTTCAATTCAGAAGGAATCTCAACCAATTCCAGATTATTATGAACTGCCCTAGCAGGCATCTGGTTTTGGTTTAATTTATTACAACAATAAGTACACACACGTTGATCCGATCCCAAATCAAAATAATTCTCTACCATCAAGTATGTGGCAAAATCCTTCCATTCACTATTATTTTCCCTTTCACTTTTTGCATATAAATCCACTACCTTAGTCTGATTCTTATAATAAGTGCGTCGACAACATACACAAGTGAAATTAGGCCTCTCACTTGATTTCATCTGAAACGTGGCAATTTCCTTCTGAAAATTATCTGTACTGGAAACCTGTACATTATCTTCCACATTACCCTCTACTTCAGGGTCAATTTGAACATTCTCATCTTTACTACCAAAGTAACAAAACTCAATTTCTTCACAAATATTCTTCACATCTATTTCAGAACCATGCAAAAGAGCAGCACATAATTGTTTAAGCATAATTGCTGGACTCTTAGCATAATACAACATTCTCACTAATTTTCTCACTTTATTATGATGCACTGCTAGCATCCTGAAATGATGAAAAACACTCTGGCATACTCTCCTGGAAAGACAAGCCAGTGAATGACCACGCAAACCTGTCATTTGTCTCACTCTGCAAGGATCTAAATCTTGCAACAACTTCATTTTCTGCTTCAAACTCTTCTTATTAAATGTCCGTATAAAATCAGAAAGCAAATTGATGGAAACCTGTCGCACACTGCAAATAGAACTACACTTCCAAATGTACACAGGACCCTTAGGACGTCTTCCTAAAACCTCATCACTTAGCGCCTCTTCTGTCTCTGTTGTCACAAGTTGTTCTTTTTCAACTGGACAACCATCCTTCACTTCATAAGCTCGACCACTGATGTCAACTGCATGCACCAAATCATTATCCTGAAAATAAGTCTCCTCATTAAAAAATGCCTCAGAACTTGAACTATGCATCCATTCTCCGGAAAAAACTTCACAAAAGTTAGTACGATTTACTACTCTCTTCCATCTACTTTTTGTTTTGAAATCAGAAATTACCTTGCTTAGTTTCCTAATTCTATTGATTACCAAAATAAACAACTTTCGCTTAATTTCAAAAGCATGATCAATAATTTTCTCTACATTTTTTTTCTTCTTATAAAATGCCGCTTTCTGTTGGCCTTTCTTTTTAATATTTTTCAATAAATTAACTAATATCCTATTACGGAACATTCGATTTCGAATGTCCCTAAACTGTTGTTTCCTTCTACTATCATGCACAGAGTTATCTCTTCCTCTACCAGTAACATTTGTGATGGGTCTCTCCTTTCCATTTAAATTACTTTTCTTTTTGTGAACTGAAACATTTTTTTGAGCAAAACTTTTTTTACTACAAATATTTCTTAAGAATGATTTCGTGCTCTTACCCGGACCTTTCTTGGTGTTTTGACAAGTATTTGGGGAAGAGGACTGCTGCAATAAAACATCATCCTGCTGTCTTTGACGTTTTCTAGCCTTTCTTATTCTACTTTTGGAAGGCATTTTACAAACTATGAAAGAATCTGCAGTTGAATCTGTGGAAAAATATAATATAAAATGTTATTAACCACTATTACCAAACAGTAAATAAATAACAGTCATCTAAAACTTAATGCCGTACTAATTATTTAACATAGCAAATATTTTCCACCAGCACTGCATCACAAAAATGACACTCAATGGTACAAAACAGGCATACAACACTCATAAATCACTCCCTAATATTTTAAATCATTAATTCAGGATGACGATAAGATGTAGCCTATCTAAAGATTTGTTTAGGCCCAGATCTTTAGACTGGGGTGAATGTGTGTCATTGATCCACATTCAGTCCATCACCTGTTTTGTTTATTTGAGGTGAGGCCAACACATGGTTGCAGATAAGATTATCACTGAAAAAAACCAAGGTAAAAAAACATGTGAAGGCCTACCAATGAAGTAAATCATTAAATGAAAACCAATACATTTCTGGAAATATGCACTACTAGTGCTTCATAAGATGTTTTGGGTCATATTTATAAGGCATTTGAGTGTCTAGTATGCTATTTTACGTTCTTCATGGTGCAAATTTATTGTAAATACGCTCCCACCTGCGGTTGGCAAATTTAGATTTTGATTATGGGAGTTAGACAGGCATGTTAATAATTTCCCAAAAATGGTGTATAACCCCAAACAACCTTTGAAGCAAATGCTCTTAGCCATGTTATCCACCTCCCATTGGATAACATGGCTAAGAACTGCTCGCAAATGCGAAAAAAAAACGGCCGCAATACATGAATATCGCAGAAAAGTCAGCGATATTCATGCATTTTCCAGCAAATGCTCTTAGCCATGTTATCCACTTCCTATTAAATAACATGGCTAAGAACTGCTCAGGGCCCCATGAGGAACGCTTTCCATTTAAAAAGGGAAAAATAACATCAAAGACACTAAAATGCCTTCTAAATATGACCCCAAACAACCTATGAAGCTCTAACAGTACATATCCTGAAATTTAATTGATTTCAAAATTCGTTTTTAAACACAGCATATAAATCAATTGTATACCTGCATTCATGAAGAAATGACTAAAAATGTCCTTGAGACACATGAAAGTGTTTTCTGGAATGCCCTAGCACCATTTTTGAGACACTATTAACATGGCTAGGTAACTCCCATAATCAAAATCTAAATTTGCCAAGCGCAAGTGGGAGCGTATTTACAAGACACTTGCCCCAAGAGGAACGCTTTCCATTTAAAAAGGTAAACATAACATCAAAGACACTAAAATGCCTTCTAAATATGGCCCCAAACAACCTATGAAGCTCTAAAAGTACATATCAAGAAATGTAATTGTTTATCACAAATGCGATTAAAAACAGCCGCAATGCATGAATATCGCTGAAAAGTCAACGATATTCATGCATTATCCAGCAAATGCTCTTAGCCATGTTATCCACCTCCCATTGGATAACATGGCTAAGAACTGCTCGCAAATGCGAAAAAAAACGGCCGCAATACATGAATATCGCAGAAAAGTCAGCGATATTCATGCATTTTCCAGCAAATGCTCTTAGCCATGTTATCCACTTCCTATTAAATAACATGGCTAAGAACTGCTCAGGGCCCCATGAGGAACGCTTTCCATTTAAAAAGGGAAAAATAACATCAAAGACACTAAAATGCCTTCTAAATATGACCCCAAACAACCTATGAAGCTCTAACAGTACATATCCTGAAATTTAATTGATTTCAAAATTCGTTTTTAAACACAGCATATAAATCAATTGTATACCTGCATTCATGAAGAAATGACTAAAAATGTCCTTGAGACACATGAAAGTGTTTTCTGGAATGCCCTAGCACCATTTTTGAGACACTATTAACATGGCTAGGTAACTCCCATAATCAAAATCTAAATTTGCCAAGCGCAAGTGGGAGCGTATTTACAAGACACTTGCCCCAAGAGGAACGCTTTCCATTTAAAAATTTAAACATAACATCGCAGAAAAGTCAGCGATATTCATGCATTTTCCAGCAAATGCTCTTAGCCATGTTATCCACTTCCTATTAAATAACATGGCTAAGAACTGCTCAGGGCCCCATGAGGAACGCTTTCCATTTAAAAAGGGAAAAATAACATCAAAGACACTAAAATGCCTTCTAAATATGACCCCAAACAACCTATGAAGCTCTAACAGTACATATCCTGAAATTTAATTGATTTCAAAATTCGTTTTTAAACACAGCATATAAATCAATTGTATACCTGCATTCATGAAGAAATGACTAAAAATGTCCTTGAGACACATGAAAGTGTTTTCTGCAATTCCCTAGCACCATTTTTGGGACACTATTAACATGGCTAGGTAACTCCCATAATCAAAATCTAAATTTGCCAAGCACAAGTGGGAGCGTATTTACAAGACACTTGCCCCATGAGGAACACTTTACATTTTAAAAGGAAAACATAACATCTTAGACACTCAAATACCTTATAAATATGGCTCAAAACAACCTATGAAGCTCTAGCAGTACATATCCAGAAATGTAATTGATTTCTTAAATCGTTTTTAAAAGCAACATATCTGTTTCAGCTTACATAACAGACCATGGAATGGGCTCCATGTACCACAATAACTTGTGTTACTGCATGCCAGAATGTTACACCAAATATGCAGTTACAATTTCTCTATGAAACTAATTCTATTACAATATCACTAGAGACAAAACCACATTTTAAAAACACAGCTTTCTTCATCATTTTCTCCTTAAATCATACTATTCTCTATCTAAATTAAATACATTTTTTCTCACCTTAGCAAATATTTTTTGAGTTTTCAAAACAGTCTAAGAAATACACCAAATTGTCTTCAGCAGAAGAAAAAGGATGCACTCCAAAGGCTGCAGCTATTGAAAGCACAGAAATACAGATATTCATTTCACATATCTCTCATATTAGCCAATCATACCTCTTCCCTCACTTTTTTCAAATCAAAACCCTTCCCCCCTCTGCCCTGTCTGCCTTGTTTCCATAGCAACCACCTCCTGGAAGACCTCTCATGTTTGCAAATTCACACAACAATGTTTCAATTGAACTCTGAACTCTCAGTGCACCTGCGTATCCAGTGCAATCTTTCATTAAATGTTTCTTCCTTGACCATTCAAATTACATCTTTCAAAGAACACATCCATGCACCCTAACTTTCTGTTTTCAGAAATGGAAATGCACCAATCACTGCTAATGATTCATTAGCATTGAAAACCACAGTTTTATTTCTTTACAAACTCCTACTGTTTCAACTGCCCTTTCATTACCACACTTCATCTGACTGCAGAACAACCTTCTCCCACCATGTTTAAGGTCTGGATTGTTGGACATAGTTACATCCACTGGGCTCAAAGGTATGCTGAGAACAGAAATTTACCTAACCTCAATTTACAAGATGTGGAAATTAAGTGGTTGGGCCAAAGAGGATTAAAATGTCACCAATTGATACCATTGGTGAAAACCTTTATGCATTTGCCAAAACCTGACCTGTTAATTGTGCACTGTGGAGGTAATGATTTGGGCACTTTGACAGGGGTAGGTCTGGAAATGCTTTTAAAGGACACCTTTGAGCAATTAATGGCACTTTTTCCTCAAACTGCCTTGGTATATTCCAATATATGCCAAAGACAGAAATGGAGGTGGTCCAACCAATTTTGTCCACAAATTGAGAAAGCGAGGAAGCATGTAAACAAATCTGTTTCAGCTTTCATGAGAGACCATGGAATGGGCTCTCTGTACAACAATAACTTGCGTTACTACATGCAAGATATCTACAAAGGAGATGGAGTTCACTTCTCAGATGAGGGCAACAGAATTTTCATTCTGAATTTAAGACTGTGCATTGGTACCTACTTATAAGTACCTAAATGTACCATAAACCCAAAAGCTCTTCTCAGAGCTACCCTTCATCTGATCACTCACAATTATTATTTTTTTCTAACTTTTTTCATTAATTTTCCACAAAATTCGCTCCCCGGGGCGCTACCCGGTTCGCGAACCGAAAGCTAACCTCGCGGAATTTTTAAAAAAATGTTTTTTTCCGCACATATAAACCTCCTCAGCCACCCTCAGAAAACCTAGAGGGTCAAGGTAAGTCTACCATGACCCCTTCTACCCATTCTAAACATTATTTGCCCTCCATCTTGTATCTTAATGCGACCGAAACACAAAATGGTGGACTCCCGTGACGCTTAAGGTTCGCGAACCGGGCCGCTTCCCGGAAAGCGGTCCAAAAAAAAGGTGGGAAAGTAATTTACAGAAAAACGACTAGAGTCACTCTCACCAAATATAGATTAGCTCATACTACATAACAATCCCTTTCATTTTCACAAATTTGATTGAAATTCCATTTAGCCATGAAGCCTGTAGACCTCTCTAAGTACCGTGAGGTAAATTACTTCACAAAACACATCTGAAGTGTTGGAATTGACAACCAATGAAAATGTTACTTTCATTTTCTACTTTTATTACCTGACATTTGATTGGTTATATACCTGAATATATATAAAGGAAGAGAAGGAAACACAGCCATTTTGACTACTACTTGTTGTTGTATATATCATTTAGAATATCACTAATAACATCAACTTGTTTCTAAAGGTAAGTTGTTATTTTTAAAACTGAAGTATATTGTGCACTATAAGTAAATATGGTAAACTTTTTCAGATAGTTATATACTATCCCTCTGTAAGAGTTAGACATTGAGAAAGGCTTCTTTATTATAATTATGGACTGATTTAGGTTTCTGTGGTATAATTATGAATTTACTTAGGCTTCTTCACAGGCACTTTTTAATAGTACTACTTCACGCCTGAAACCATACAGTGCCCATAGATTACTTCTCTGTTATAAACTCACAAGTGCCTGTCTGAACTTAAACCCAACAGTGCCCTATCTCTACTGATATATTTATTTTTTATGCAAATTACAGCAATAAAATGGAAGGTGAGCAAAATGTTTCCTTCGAAATTGTTCTGGAGAACAACACAGAAAAAGTTATTGAGGACAATGATGACTCAGATTTCATGGATGAATCACGGGACCATGAATTAGTTCAATGTGTAGAATCTGTGGATCATTTACTTCATTATGATGACGGTCAAATGTTGGAACTTATGTTCACTGAACAAGAACACATATCAGACAGTGAAATGCTAGACGTTGTATTAAATTTTGAAAAACAATCCGAAAAATAAAATTGTATGTAATATTAAAAAATTGTTTGAGTCTTTAATCATTTTTATATGTAATTCATAAACTAGTTAAATGTTAGAAATGTTATTAAATTTTGAAACACAATCACAATAATAAATAATTGCTTAAAAAATAAAAAAATTAAAAAATAATCAACAAAACCAACAAATAATTAACATACAGTATTAGAAAAGTCTTTCATTCTTTTATCCATAAAGTTCGCTGCCCAGAACGCTTTCCGGTTCGCGAACTTGGCGCTTACCACGCAAAAAAAAAATTATTTTTTTTTTTTTTGGACCCTCCTAGGCCCTTTTAAAACCTCCACATAAAACCTAGGGGGTCAACGAGGATCTACTATGCCCCCTTATGGTAATTTCCCCCTTTGTTTTGGCCTCCTCTTGTCTCTCGATCCTACCGAGAGACAAGATGGCGGCCGCTCCGGACTGTTTAGAATGTTGACAGACACCGGAGGGCCAATCAGCTTCGCATCGCAAAGTTCCGATACGCGAAAGGTTCGCTAACCGGATCGCTGCCCGGAGCGCTGTTACAGATATATATCTTGATTTAAACGTTAATTTCTCAAAATCCACTGAAGCACATATATTGAGACCTAGCAAAGGCACATCGGGCTAACAGTCCCTACAATTTTGCCAAGTTTCGTGAAAATCCATTCAGCCGTTCGGGCTAAAAGTGAGTCCAACCGCCCTATGGAAATTAACATGGGAAAAATGCGTTTTGGGACCCCCCTTTTTTCTCGGCCCCCCCTTGACGAACCCCCCCCAAATTTCCAGGAGCTGCTCAGAAACAAAATGTGCCATTTTCCTGAAAATTTCAGCCGATTCTGTCCACAAACGCCAAAGTTATTAGACATAGAATTTTCAGAAATCCCATAGGGAAAAAATCCTAACTATATATACCTACTGGCGACCGCCAGTAGGTAATATATATATATATATATATATATATATATATATATATATATATATATATATATATATATATATATATATTACCTACTGGCGTTCGCCAGTAGGTATAAGGTATATATAGTTAGGATTATTTGTCTATGGAACTTTTGAAAATTCTATGTCTAATAACTTTGGCGTTTGTGGACGGAATCGGCTGAAATTTTCAGGAAAATGGCACATTTTGTTTTTGAGCAGCCCCTGAAAATTTGGGGGGGTTTCGTCAAGGGGGGGCTAAGAAAAAAGGGGGGTCCCAAAACGCGTTTTTCCCATGTTAATTTCCATAGGGCTTTTTGCCTCACTTTTAGCTCGAAGGGCTGAATGGATTTGCACGAAACTTGGCAAAATTGTAGGGACTGTTAGCCCGATGTACCTTTGCTAGGTCTCAATATATGTGCTCCAGTGGATTTTGAGAAATTAACGTTCAAAACAAGATATATATCTGTAACAGCGCTCCGGTCCGCTTACTTTTCGCGAAACGGAACTTTGCGATGCGAAGCTGATTGGCTCCCCGGTGTCTGTCAACATTAAAAACAGTCCGGAGCGGCCGCCATCTTATCTCTCGGTATGATCGAGAGAGAAGAAGAGGTGAAAAACGAAGGGGGAATTTAATGAAAGGGGGCAAGGTATACCCCTCTTGACCCCCTAGGAATGTTGTTGGGGTTATTAAAGGGTCCCGTGGGGAAAATAAAAAAAAAATTATTTTTCACGGTAGAAGCGCTTCACGGGCCGCGAACCGGGTCGCAAACTGGTAGCGAAACGGGAATTCGCCATTTTGTGTTTCGTTTTAATTAAATTACTAGGTATAAGGGGGTGCGGGAGACGTATCCTAATCCCTTATGTTTTCTGAGGGTGGCTGAGGAGGCTCATATATGTTGATACATGTCTTCCAGCGGCTGTGCGTGAGCTTTTTTTTTTTTGCTGCGTGACGTCTGTTAACGTTCGATTCGATGGAAATCAGGAAGTGTTGACCGCCAATTTGTCAGTGCGATAAAATATTTTGTTATAAATGAATCCTTATTGATAAACATTGTCTGCGCCATCTTGCCTTTTTTCCAATGCCACAATTTTGTCGTGCACGGCAGCCATTTTAGATGCCAGGCCGGTCCCAGGCTATCACCTAGCCCTGCGGATGTAGTTTATGGCCCCAGCTGTAGAGAATCCAGACATGCCAACCCTCCCGATTCAGGCGTGAGACTACTGATTTCAGTGCTAGTCTCCCGCCTCCCGATTTCTGCAAGCAAAAACCCGGGGGCATATTACCAACAACTAGCGATAATTTTTGTCTCTAACTTGTTTAGAGACAAAAATTATCGCCGCACATCGGCGATTTTTATCGCAGATAAACCTTGCTATTAGCAAGGTTTATCGCAAATGCGATAAAAAACGGCCGCAATGCATGAATATCGCTGAAAAGTCAGCGATATTCATGCATTATCGAGCAAATGCTCTTAGCCATGTTATCCACCTCCCATTGGATAACATGGCTAAGAACTGCTCAGGTCAGGTGTTAGCTTTTGGAGATATTCGCGCTTAGCGCGAATATCTCCAAAAGTTGGTAATAGGAGATAGCGATGTTAGGGACTGTTTCCAGTCGCTAACATCTTGGCACGCCCACTTTGCATGTCATTAGTGATAAATATCACTGACATGCAAAGCGGGGCCCAAGATGGTCGCTATCTCCTTTTAGCTGTCACTAACTGGTGTTAGCGACAGCTTGGTAATAGGGAGATAATTTTATCTCCGCTTTCTTGGCTTTTAAAGCCAAAAAAGCGGAGATAAACCCCCTTGATAATATGCCCCACGATTCCTCGGGGGTTTCAGCTGACAAGGCTTGGTATTGTGTTACGTGGTAATTTTTCCAGGAAACGTCAGAGGGTCGATGCAGGGGTTCTAGAAGGGGTGATAAACCATTTAAGCCTCATGAACAAGCGCATGGTCTTTTAAAGATCTGTGAAGTACTCGGGGCGGCGGTGTGTGTCCTCTTTCAGGAGCGGGCGGGGGGGGGGGCACTGCCAGCAACTTGCCAGGCCAGGCAGTGTTCAACACTTGCATCACCCTTTCTCTGCCTGCTATTGCGCTCCATGCTTCGGAAAGGTAAGAAAAAGAACGTGCATTTGAGTTTGAAATGTCCGATCCTGTAGCAGTACACTTGCAAAGCCCACACATGACAATAACCCGATTCAAGGCCCCATTCACCCGATTTTTTAAAAATATATAGCACTCCAACAAAGTGGGATTATAAAACTTTATTAACTTTTAAATATAACGAACGGAACAAAAACTGTAACAAACATTTAAACATTTTTGACAAAAAAAAGCAACAATGGTCAGAAGCTGTCTTTTGTGCGAATAGTCCCAAGGCAGCACAACGTGCTGAGTTCTGGACGGCACCCAGGTGATGTCACCTGGGTGCCGCACTGGTTTTTGGGATCCTACAATGCAGCTCAGAAAAACAGCGTGGGGCGTCCCGGGTGGTGCGGGTGGAGGCCTCGTCAGTAGCGGTCTGTTGTGCGAATAGTCCCAAGGCAGCAGAACGCGCTGAGATGTGGATGGCACCCAGGTGATGTCCAGTAAACTGCCGCACTGGTTTTGGTATCCTACAATGCTGCTCCGAAAATTGGCATGGGGCGGCCCGGGGGGGGGGGGGCGTGGGGGAGGCGGCGTGAACGGGCCTCCCCAGGTGGCGGCCATCCAGCTGAGTTGCGCCCGCTCTTGCGGCTACAGCGTCTCGCTCACCATGTAGTTGAGTTGCTCCCACTCTTGCAGTGCAGCGATAGGCGGGTGCCACAGGACTCTTAAAATGGCGGACGGCTCTTCGGTTTTGGGCCTGGTCCACTAAAATGGCCCTGGGACACCTTGGAACTCGGACGCTTGCCTGCTAGGGCTTGGGCTCCATTCTCGAAAGCGTCCCCTCAGCCGTGAAGATTCTACAAAAGTCTTGGGGGCCCTCGACTCCTGCAGGCTTCCGGTGGGGAGCGGCTGCCATGATTGCTCGCGGAATGACCACGACGGAGCCACGAGATGGTGGTGCTCTCATGGTGACGCCAGCTTCAGTCTGAATCATCCAGAAACAAGGTGGGGCTTTCATCGTTTGGGGAAAAAAAATGTTCTAAACCAATGAAAAGTGTTATTTTTAGGTCATATGACCAAGCCTTCCATCTTTAGGAAACCAAAAGTAAAATGAACCAATGAAAAGTTTTATAAACAAGTCACATGACCTGTTATGCGGCATAGGGCTACAAAAAGCGTAGAAAATCCGTTGGCACGTGAGGCGGCGTCAGTAGCGGACCGGTGTGCGAATAGGCCGAAGGCAGCACAACGCGCCGAGATCCGGATGGCACCGAGTTAGTGTCCAGCAAGTTGCTGCACTGGTGTGGCTATCCTACAATGCTGCGCCGAAAGTCGGCGTGGGGCGCCCCATTGGCCTGTGAGGTTGCGTCAGTCAGTGGGGGCTGTGCGTCTCCCCCAAGATGGAGGCTCCTCGGCTGCAGTGCGGCGCTCCTTATCTTTTCACTCGCCGTCCAACTGAGTTGCGTCCGCACTTGCGGCTACAGTAGGCCGAAGGCAGCACAACGTACCGAGATCCGGATGGCACCGAGGTGGTGTCCAGCAAATTGCCGTACTGGTGTGGCCATCCTACAATGCTGCGCCGAAAGACGGCGTGTCCAGCTGAGTTTCGGTCACTCTTGCGGTACAGTGACTCGAACGCGCCGAGATCCGGATGGCACCGAGGTTGTGTCCAGCAAGTTGCCGCACTGGTGTGGCCATCCTACAATGCTGCGCCGAAAGTCGGCGTGGGGTGCCCCGTTGGCTTATGAGGTGATGTCAGTAGTGGACCGATGTGTGAATATGTCGGAACCAGCACAAGGCGCCAAGATCCGAATGGCAAGTCCTGGATGTTGAGTGCCATAGTTGAGAGTTCTGAGCAGTGCTTGTAAGACTATCTGAAGCTTATTTGCACCTACTGCAGCTTCACTATTGCCCGAGGTGGTGTCCAGCAAATTGCCGCACTGGTGTGGCCATCCTACAATGCTGCGCCGAAAGACGGCGTGTTCAGCTGAGTTCCGGTCACTTTTGCGGTACAGTGACTCGAACGCACCGAGATCCGGATGGCACCGAGGTTGTGTCCAGCAAGTTGCCGCACTGGTGTGGCCATCCTACAATGCTGCGCCGAAAGTCGGTGTGGGGTGCCCCGTTGGCTTATGAGGTGATGTCAGTAGTGGACTGATGTGTGAATAGGTCGGAACCAGCACAAGGCGCCAAGATCCGGATGGCAAGTCCTGGATGTTGAGTGCCATCGTTGAGAGTTCTGAGCAGTGCTTGTAAGACTGTCTGAAGCTTATTTGCACCTGCTGCAGCTTCACTATTGCCCTGGTGTGGCCAAAGATCGCCCATGACATAGGCGGCCGGCTCCCGAGGTCCGGCGGAACTTTTTTCCTTTTCCTTTCTGCTTCTTGTCCCACAATCCGTTTCACCTGAAGACACGACCAGGTCCCTGAATGTGTGCAGGGGGACGCTATTGATTGAATGAAAATGGCGGCTTGACACAAAGCTGACTCAAGCGTTGCTGTTGATGCTATACAGACAAAAATTGGTTTTCAGTTTGTACATTCTTCAGGATTTTTTTTTCCATCCAAGGCTGATTGAGAGTTTGTAGAAAAATGGCTTCAGATTTTCCACATATTACTCTTCAACATTCTTCCTAAATGGAACAATGTGAGACTCACTAGGAGAACGGCTGTTTATCTTTCCTTTCAAAATGCTGCCAACAATATTTTCTGAATGGAAGACACCATCTTGTAGCATAAAGGGCCGAAAGGGGTTCTGGTCTGGCCGATGGTTGGTGGAGACATTTTGACTATATCTTGGACCTGCCCGGCCTCGCCCAAAATGGCGCCGGTATAAATGGGACTCGTAACTCCTTGTTGTGTACTGGTTGAACAACCTTGATATCAGGAGATATGAATGCAGTTTTGATGCTCATGGCGGGCGGGGACAAGAATTGATTGAATATTTCTACATCCCTATTGATATTAAGTTCTGATGTGTTATTTATTACTGTATTATTGAAAGTTCGAATTAACGTCACCCATGGTACTTGCACGCAAATGTATATCTAGATAACTTTTTTGTAAGTGGCCATGTCGTATTTTAATTACAAAATGTACGTCCACCGATTCCACAACTGTTAGACATCTTAGTTCTTGCAACCTAATGGCTCGCTCGTTACGTTCCTCTATAATGTAAATGTCTCCTCATCATATACGATTTCAGTTTGCTCCGTGGCCGGCCCACGTGGTTATAGGCCCGTATTTGTATACTGACATTTTCACAATAAAGGTTTTTAAAACAAAACATGGTAGTAGTATTTACATTGGTAAAGTTTTTACTTTTAGTCACTGTTTTAGAATCAGTAAAAGGCAAGTGAAATAAAGCAGTCCAATTACATGACGGATAAAAGGTATAATATGTAGGAACGCAGTAAAGATAAATGGTCAAGGGCAGTTGTGTTTTCCACTCCTGCAACATAAAGTGATCGATAAGAATCTGATAATCAGGCGTATCGGCGACTAAGACAGCAGGCCGAGTCTCTTTTACTCAACGGCTCCGTCATGGAACGAAGAAACGCCCTTTTTCTCGAAAAAGGAATATATTTTACTTGCAGGACAGTTGTAAATTTTCCGGGAAAGTACATTAGCCTGGAATATTATAACATATATGTTATGAAAAAAAAAGTTCGAAATCAATAAAAAGCGTAATTTTTAGGTCATATGACCAAGCTTTTCATCATTAAAATACCAAAAGTAAAATGAACCAATGAAAAGTTTTATTAACAAGTCACATGACCTGTTATGCTTACGTTACGCGCTGCGCGCCGCGCCCCGGATCACTTCCGGGTGCGCTAACGCGGCGTGTCATATAACGCATTACGCGACAACGTTGGTCAAGAATATAGTCAAAATGTCTCCACCAACCAGCGTTCGGAACACAACCCCTTTCAGCAGTCCAAAAAGTTCTGTTAAATGACAACAGAGGGGACAGGCAACAAGAACCATCAGTCAAAGAGGGGAGGGCAAGTTCTTCTCTACCGGGTCATGTTGGGGCGCTACCGGAACTGATCGAATTGGTAGTCTACAGTGTTTCTGGATGTTTCAGACTAAAGCTGGCGTCAGCATGAGAGCACTACCATCTCGTAGCTCCGTCGTGGCCATTCCACGAGCAGACATGGCAACCGCTCCCCACCAGAAGCCTGCGGGAGTCGGGGGCCCCCAAGACTTTTGTAGAATCTTCACGGCTGAGGGGACGCTTTCGAGAATGGGACCCAAGCCCTATCAGGGAAGCGTCCGAGTTCCAAGGTGTCCCAGGGCCATTTTAGTGGACCAGGCCCAAAACCGAAGAGCCGGCCGCCATTTTGAGAGTCCTGTGGCAGTCGCCTATCGCTGCACCGCAAGAGCGGGAGCAACTCAACTACATGGTGAGCGAGACGCTGTAGTCGCAAGAGCGAGCGGTAAACAGCTGAATGGCGGAAGAGGCACAGTGTAGCAAAAGCGGGCGGAATGGCAACTAAAACGGTAAAGGGGCGCCCCACTACAGCGTGTCTTCAGGTCAAACGGATTGTGGGACAAAGTCCAGAATAGAAGAGTCATCAAAAGGCAAAAAGTTCTGCCGGACCCCGGGAGCCGGCCGCCTATGTCGGGAGCGATCTCAGGCTACACCAGTGCTATAAGACTTGGGGAGGGGGTCGGAGCCAAGCGTCTTCTCCGAGTCCGTGCCATCACACCGCCCCTCGCGGCCTCCGTCAAGCGGTTTAGGGAGGTACCATATAACATTGTTTTCAAATGCAGTCAGGTCCACAAACGACCCTCACTTACTTTGAGAATAGTGAAGCTGCAGTAGGTGGAAATAAGCTTCAGACAGTCTTACAAGCACTGCTTTTCTAAACATTTTTTGATTTTTTTGTATTTTTGCACAGTTTTATATATTTTTTTTGTTTTTGATGGAGGGGAAACAACAAAGCACAGGCATTGAAAAAGGCTCAAACTCAGAACTCTGAACTATGGCACCCAACATCCAGGACTTGCCATCCGGATCTTGGCGCCTTGTGCTGCTTCCGACCTATTCACACATCGGTCCACTACTGACATCATCTCATAAACCAACGTAATGTAAATAGTTATTTAATAAAATGTTTTACCCTGTTACTTTGCTGGTGTGTTGTCTATATTTTTAATATTTGCATAGGGTTTGTCGTTATTTTGGGCGGGGTGGGTGACGGAGCCGAGCTGTCTTGCAGCCCTCATGGTGTGGAGCTCAGTTCATCTCACTATTTTCGTATTTCTCATGAAGGGTTGTTCCTAATGTTTCTATTTTAGCGAGGTCAAAAAGAGATCCAATTAGTGGCCTACTGATTTTGCTCGATTACTTTTATTTTTTTACACGATTTTTCACGATTTTTCACTATCTGCAAAGACTAAACAGAGTATTGCGACTTTGTGCTTGTTTGTAAATAGAGACTTACAATCTCGCAGAATAGAGGCACAACTTCCACGCCGAGGATTTCAAGGGCAGATCCGCCCACACGGCTCGCCGCTCCCTCTCCGCGGGAGCCGCTTCACACAGGAGTGCGTTTCCAGCTAACCAACTGCACCTGGTCACTTTAGGCGGAGGTAAGGGCGTGAGGCAAGGCGTGGGCTGCGAGTGTGCAGGGACTCCAACATCCAGCAGTCCCTGCGAGACCACGGACACACCATCTGGTCCGCTCTCCCCGCCGGCCCGCCCCCCGCCCGCCTGAGGCTGCAAAAGGCGCTTTCCCTCGCCACCTGTTGGGACTTACAATCTCGCAGAATAGAGGCACAACTTCCACGCCGAGGATTTCAAGGGCAGATCCGCCCACACGGCTCGCCGCTCCCTCTCCGCGGGAGCCGCTTCGCACAGGAGTGCGTTTCCAGCTAACCAACTGCACCTGGTCACTTTAGGCGGAGGTAAGGGCGTGAGGCAAGGCGTGGGCTGCGAGTGTGCAGGGACTCCAACATCCAGGAGTCCCTGCGAGACCACGGACACACCATCCGGTCCGCTCTCCCCGCCGGCCCGCCCCCCGCCCGCCTGAGGCTGCAAAAGGCGCTTTCCCTCGCCACCTGTTGGGACTTACAATCTCGCAGAATAGAGGCACAACTTCCACGCCGAGGATTTCAAGGGCAGATCCGCCCACACGGCTCGCCGCTCCAGCTCCGCGGGAGCCGCTTCGCACAGGAGTGCGTTTCCAGCTAACCAACTGCACCTGGTCACTTTAGGCGGAGGTAAGGGCGTGAGGCAAGGCGTGGGCTGCGAGTGTGCAGGGACTCCAACATCCAGGAGTCCCTGCGAGACCACGGACACACCATCCGGTCCGCTCTCCCCGCCGGCCCGCCCCCCGCCTACCACGCCCACTATATCACGGCACAACACTCCCGCAGCGCGGGACGCAGCACGGGGCGAAGACCGGGCTAAGAGCGGGCCGTTTGAGGCCGTTCGAGGACAGAGAGGACTGGACTGGCCCACCCTCTATCGCCCTTGACTCACAGGTGAACATCCCTTGTCCCATAAGATATGAGTACCAGGACCACTCGGAGTAAGGCCTCTAAGGCAGCCCCGCAAATTAGTGGCCCTATGGACGATTTTATCACCCGCACTAATATAGCCATTGATAATGAAATATCTAAAATACAAACCCGGGTGTCCTTAGAACTGGGAGCTGCCAGAAGACTGTCACAAGTGATAGCGCTCTCAAAAAAATCCTCCCTAGGCCATATAGCCACTTCGGTTACACCAGAACGCCCTGCCATTCCCCAATGTGTAGTTACACAGGCTGATGTCCATCGGACTTCGATCAACTCCATCCCCTCTCCATCGCTAGTGCGGTACTCCAACACAGATGAAGCCAATTTCCCAGCTGCATTTTGCGCCCAGAATCCGACCCCTAACCCTCAGTTATCCTCAAACTCCACTATTGGAAAACCACCCAAAAGGAAGCGCCGAACAGGTTCTGCTTATGCCCGTAAAAAAGCGAAAATTGCGATTCCGCAACACCTACCCTCCACAAGAGTACTGTTACCTAATGTAAATCAAGAAAAAAGTACAGGGTCTCAACCCCCTAGTGAGGGAGGTATTGTGGGATCAGACGCCAGCCCACCTAGCACCGCCCAAAAGATCGAGGGCTTGCAGACTGAAGGGTTGGGCAATAATGAAAGGGAATTTATAGATCTGGTCTGGGCAACCCTAAAAAAACTTCTTTCCCCTCTCGACCTTAGACTCTCGAGAATAGAGAATAACCTGCTCGAGATGGAAAAAAGCATTATTGCCTTGGCCACTCTCGGTTTGAGAACTCTTGAAAACCAGGGCCACCCTGTACCAGATGTAACACCACCAACTTCTACCACTCAAGTGCAGGATGTCCCGCCCTTAGCCCCAGCCACCTCACGGCCGATTCCTAAGCCAAGGTCTGTGGCGGTGGACCAAATTCCCCTTGCCACTAAACCTAAGGCTCCCCAACGAGCCCCAAATCCCCAATCAGGAAAGCCTAAACCTGGCGCCCAGCCCAAACCTACCCCGAGTACCGTACAGGATCCACCCATAAAGGACAACTTTAGAGGGGGGTACATTGACCTTCCCCCTGAGGCCAATGACTATGTGGTGGTACTAACGGGTGTTCCCCAGATTGGTGTAGACCAGCATGAGAACCACTGGTCGCTGAAAAATAAAATAATGTATTGGTTAAATATAAATAGACCTATCCCTAATGGCCGGAGAAGCAGAGTCCTGATGGTTCGAAGAACTCGCTGGGTGGGCCCAACAAAGAAATCCAGTCCTGGGGACTGTATAGTGGTGACCTTTGAGAATCCACATACGGCACAATTCATCTGCTCCTGGCCTGGTTCTGAAGGGTCCCCGATCATACCCAGACCTCTGTCTTTCTTCTATCCACCACGTTCCAACATACCCCGGCGGACGATTGGTCCTTAGTTCAGCACCAACCATGGAAGAGTCACCCTAAAACCTATAATCAAATCCAACCACATTGGAACGGCTTCCCAACCTCAAATAGATATGGTGGCCTGGAGGAGGTGGATTGACTTTCTAGCCAGCACACTCAACACAACCTAGAAAATTTTTCTTCTTTGCATACGCCAAGGCCAGCTGAGCATGTACCCCCAGATCCCCCATTGGTCCCAGTAGGATTTGCAAATAGCTTAGACACCGAGGAAGGGTTGATGCCTCCTGTTATTTCTGACCTACTTGTCTTGGAAGGCTGTTCAGTTTCACCTAGTATGACTCCCCGACCATTAATCCGATGGGGCGCAGCAGAGGTGAACCGGATTGATACAACCAAGGCTCCTACACCACAGCATTCTGACCCCTGTGTAAATGTTTTTAGAGGGGCTGCACCTAAATTCTCCCCACCTACTTATCCCTTTTCACAGTCTACCTCCGGTGCGCCGTTAATGAAGATCCTGAGTTGGAATGTGGCTGGACTTGCCCGTAATTTTGAGAATCCTGAATGGATTGCCTTTTTAGAACCCTACAGTCTCTGCCTTCTACAGGAAACCTGGTGCCAAGAACCAAGGCACAGAGTGGGGTTTACGACCCACTTTGTCCCAGCCGTTCAACAAGTTGGCTCTAAAGGTCGCCCTTCTGGCGGTCTTTTGATTTGGATCAGCATCGCTTTAAGGTTAGGTGTTACTCAAAGGTCTACTAAATCACCTGACCTACAATGGATATCACTACAACGCAAAGGAGGGAGGACCCTAGAAGTCTTCAACATTTACTTGAGGGGTTCTAATGGTGGGACTTCACGTTTAGCATCAACAGGTCTAAGCAGTGAGCTAGCCTCCTGTAACATTGATTCTTATGTCCTTCTTGCGGGCGATTTTAACTGTTGCTTTGAGCCATTGTCCAGGGAAGACATTCTGGATACCTTTGAAGAAGACTCAAGGAGAGGTATCCCTATTTTAACCATTGACCCGATCCCTAAATGGACACAAAGCGCAATAGATATTAATGCCCTTTGTCTGGAACACAATTTGAGACCAGCCAACGGCCGTTCCAAATCGGACCCTATGGGAGCCCATACATACAACAGGATGGGGCGAACTTCTAGAATTGACTTTGTCATGCTTAATTTTAATCTTTGGCCTTTCCACCAAGACATGGAGGTCATTGTATCTTGTGACAGTGACCATAACCCACTCTCTCTTTCGATCACTTTTCCATGGCAAGATGGGACCCATGTTACCACAGACCATAAGTGGAAAACCTCACGTGAAATCGCTCCCTCTAACTGTAGTAGGCGCTTGAAGTGGGCAAGAGTCTCGGCGGACGAAGAGAGGTTAGCACAAGCTGGGTCTATTCTGCTAGAGGCTGATTCCAAGCTTGACACACTAAGCCCCACTGGTAAAAAGACCTTACCACTGTTTACAGAGACTATAGAGGCTTTGAGTGATTTGTTTATTATCTCCCAATCGAGCACTAAGGTGGGTTCAAAAGGTGCTTCCATGACCAGAGGCAAGTGGTACTCCTCGAAATGCCGGGCAGCGAAGGGGGCTCTTATCTCTGCAGTAAAAAATAAAGAGCCAGACAAAATAAGAGCTGCAAGGAAGATTTATAAAAAAGTTGTGGCAGAAGCAAAAGAGGCATATGATCTAAATTTCTGGCGGGACTTAGCAGAAGCAAGCAAAAGGAAAAATGCCAAGGAGTTTTGGGATCTGTTAAGAGCCAGGGAAAAGCCTATTGATCAGCAACTAACCTGCAACATCTCCGGTGCTGTATGGTTGGAACATTTTTCCAAGTTGTACTCCATCTCACTGGGGGCTTGTCACTATATCTTGGCTCCTTTACCTTGCCTTACAGCTGATCTCACAAGCAGTGATGGTCCATTTTCCAGGCAGGAGGTAGAAAATGCAATTAAGGGCATTGTTCCCAATAAGGCTGCTGGCCCAGACGGGATTCCGGGCGATTTGCTAAAAACCTATCCGGCGTGGTGGAGCAGATTGATCACTTCCTTCCTAAATGAGGCCCTGCTGGGAGGCTCTTTCCCTGATTCTTGGAGGGGCGCGGAAGTGGTTCCTATTTTTAAGAAAGGCTCCAGAGACGATCCGGCAAACTATCGCCCCATCAGCTTGCTGGACTCAACTCAAAAGGTGGCGGGCAAAGTTGTTTTGACCAGGATATTGCAGTGGGCAGAGGAAAATCAGATCCTGTCCAATCTTCAAGCAGGCTTTAGAACGGGGACTGGCACCATTGAGCAGACATTTCGCCTCCTCATGCTCTATTGGAAAGTTGTGGTGCTGGGAGGGGGCAGCTTGTACTTGGTCTTTATAGACCTACGCACAGCGTTCGATCTGGTCCCACGAGCTTTACTGCGGAATGTTCTTAATGAGTTAGGCTTACCACCCTACTTGTTAGCCTTACTCATAAAATTCCACGATAGCAATTTTGCCCAAATTAGATGGGGTTCTCAGGGCGAAAAAACCCCTAGCATTCCGGTGAACAGGGGCGTCCGCCAGGGTTGTGTGCTTGCCCCCACTCTGTTTTCTCTTTATGTTAACGGAGTGGTGGAGCATCTCTCACAACATCCTTCTGATGCACCGACCCTGGCGGGGAAGAAAATTCCGACGCTCCTGTTCGCGGATGACACCCTTCTAATTTCTAAGTCTCCAGTGGGCATCCAAAAATTGCTATCCAGCTTTAAGTCCTTCTGTGATGATAAAGGTCTGGCCATAAATATAGGCAAGACCAAGTTCCTTGTCCTCAACCCTCCCAAAAAAGCAGTTGTTCCCCCCGTTCTAGACTCCGTCCATCTAGAGAGAGTCAAGGAATTCGACTATTTGGGCATACGATTATCCGACTCTATGAGCTGGAGGGCACACCATCAGAAGGTGTTTCTTGCTCACAAGAGGGTAGCTGGAGCCCTGCTTAAACAACAGCGTGCCTCACCCTTGAAACCCATTGGGGCAGTCCTAGATATCTATAGGGCAAGGGTTGTAAGCGCAGCACTATATGGCGCGGAACTGTGGGGCTCACAGAAAATTGATACTTTGGCCTCTCTTGATAATAATTTTCACAAAGATCTCATGAGGGTACCCCACAGTACTCCCACAATCCCCATTTTGCTAGATGCGGGCTCCCGCCCAATATGTGACCAAGCAAAATTACGCCCTCTTTTACTATGGTCTAGAATATGGAATGTCCCTGAACTCCACAGCTACGCAGATGCTCTAGAAGATCTTCTGTCCCTTCCAGGATGCTACAAGATTACCTGGCTTAGGGACATTAAGTGCCTTCTCTACAAACTGGGGTTAGGAGATGCTTGGGATAATAAATCAGCTCCCTCAAAACAATTACTAAAAAAGGCATACTGGTCTTGGGTGGACAATGAAAGAATGTGCAACTCTAATCACTGTAAATCTGTCGCCCAGTTTCTGTTAATTAAAGAACTCCCTTTTAGGGAACCCTACTTGGATTCTATCCACAATTCAGGTGACAGAGCACTGTACATCAAATTCAGGTTAGGGGTACTCCCTCTTGGTCAATTTACCTCAACCTGGAAGCCGCCCTTACAAACTGTGCCATTTTGTCCCTTTTGCGATATGAGGGTTGAGTCTGTTGCACACCTGTTGTTCGAATGCAATACCTATGTAGCACCTAGAAAGTTGTGGCTGAGACCCTTATGTAGGAGTTTGGGAACAAGATCTCATCTGGAAGCCCTGCGCATATTGTGCACTGATGCGAGACCCTTTTTCGCCTGCTGTATGGCAAAATTCTTAGGCTGGGCCTGGCGCTTAAGAACGGCAAAAAAATTGTTGATACAGTAGTATGTTTTTTTCCCCTTCTTGATCCCTCTTAAAAACTATTTTGACTGTTTTTATAATGTATATTGTTAATAATGTTGGTCATCTTACTGCCTGTGCCAATTATGTTTTTTACTGATGAGATGTCCAGCTTTTATGATATGTTTTTATATCGAAGTAAAGCTTAAACTGAAACTGAAATAGAGAATGAACCAAAGAGAATCAATTATAAAACAGTAAATGCTTGGATAACAATCAATCAAATGGAGAGACAAGCAGGCACGACGGATTACAACGGGGGTATAGGCCTGCGTTAACTACTCTTCACTATCTGCAAAGAGAGAGTACTACTAAGAGAAAATAGGGGAGGGGGGCAGCGTTCAAAGCACATCAGCGTGCATAAACACGAAAAAGTTTTTACCTATCACGTACTTGACATTTTACAGTTTTTGATATTTGCTATTATATAGATATATCTGTAACAGCGCTCCGGTTAGTGCTCCGGTTCGCGTACCTGACGCGTAACGGAACTTCGCTAGGAGAAGCGGATTGGCTCCCCGGTGACTGTGAACATTCTAAACAGTCCGGAGCGGCCGCCATCTTGTGTCTTGGTAGGATCGAGACACAAGATGTGGCAAAAACAAAGGGGGAAATGAGCATAAGGGGGCAGAGTACATCCTCCCTGACCCCCTAGGTTTGATGAGGGGGCTTTAAAAGGGCCCCGCGGGGAAAAAATAATAATTTTTATTATCGTTTTTTTTTTGCGGGGGGAGCGCTCGGTACGCGCACCGGGAAGCGGTCCGGGAAGCGTAATATTTGGAAAATAGGATGAAAGAATGTTCAAATATTGTATGTTTATTGATTGTTCTTTTTTTTATTTTTTTTAATTTTTTTATTTAAGTACCAACATGTAGCTACCAATGCAGAGTCTAAAAATAAAAATACACCATTTTCTTTGTAGATATCTTGCATGTTGTTTCAGAAGTTATTGTGGTATATGGAATTCATAGCGTAGTCTGTCAGGAAAGCAGAAACACCATGGAGGCAGGAGATGATAAAGAGATGTTAAATACACATTGGAGATAATATAGTGGAAGAAAGGAAGTAACTATGAGCAAACTTACTATGTAACACAAAAAAGTTGCACAGTATATTTAAAGTCTGATTTTACATTATAATCAATTTGCTACTAGTTTAAAAAATACATATAAAAATGAGTAATGTCTCAAACAATTTTTGAATTATTAAATATACATTTATTTTTCTGATTCGTTTTCAAAATTAAAAAGAACTTCTAATAATTCATTGTCAGAATTTTTTTCATTTTCAATTAGGTAATCGACTGATTCTACACATTGCAGAAGTTCAAAGTCCCGTGATTCATCAAAGAATTCAGAGTCAATTTCTGTATCTTTGTTGCTTTCTGCAACAATTTCGAAGTTATTTTTTTTTCTCTCCTTCCATTTTTGTGCTATAAAATGAATTAAAAAAAAATATATCAGTACAGATAGGGCACTGTTGGGTTTAAGTACAGACAGGTAGTTTGGTTTTTTAAACATTGATTTTATCTTTGGGCAGTGTATGGTATCAGACTGGAAGTAGAAATATAAAAAAATGTATGTGATAAAGCCTAAGTCAATTCTTAATTATACAAGACAAGCCTAACTCCATCCATAACTAAAACAGAGAAGTCTATCTTATTCTATAAGTATTACAGAGGGATAGTATATAACTATCAGAAAATGTTTTCCTAATTAACTTAAAGTGCAAAACATACTTCAGTTTTTAAAATAACATCTTACTTTTAAAAAAGAAGTTTAAGTTCTCAGTTGAAATGCACTTGATATGTACTTCAGGAAGTAGTAGTCAAAATGGCTGTGTTTCTCTCTCTTTCTTTATATATATTCAGGTACATAACCAATCAAATGTCATGAAATAATAGAAGATATTGAAAGTAGTATTTTGATTGGTTGTCAATTCTAACACTTTATAACTGTTTTTGTTAGGTAATTTACCTCAGGATATTTAGTCAGGCTTACAGCATAATTTTCTCAATGGAATTCCATCAAATTTGGGTAAAAGGTATGGACTGATATGTAGTAGGGCCTATTCTATATTTGATAAAAGTGTCTGTAGTGTTTTTTCTGTAAATTACTTTCCCACCTTTTTTTATCGAGCGCTTACCGGTGCGCTCCCCGGTACACGAACCGGCAGCGTTACGGGAGTCCTCCATTTTGTGTATTGGTAGAATTGAGACATAAGATGGAGGACAAACAATGTTGGGAATGGGTAGAAGGGGGCACGGTAGACACTTTGTGACCCTCTAGGTTTTCTGAGGGGGGATTAGGACGCTGATATATGCAAAAATAAAGAAATAACATTTTTGAAAATTTCGCGGGGGGAGCGCCTGGTTCGCGCACCGGTAAGCGAACCGGGGAGCGTACTTTGGTGAAAGAAAATAAAAGTTAGAAAAAGATAAACGTTTTGAATGATCAGAGGTAGGGTAGCTCTGAAAAGAGCTATTGGGTTCTGTGGCTAATTTAGGTACCTACAAGTAGGTTCCAATGCACACTTTTAAATAAAGGACGAATATTCTATTCCCTTCATTGGAGAAGTGCACACCATCTCTTCTGTAGATGTCTTGAATGTTGTAACGCAAGTTATTGTTCTATATTAAACCCATTCCATAGTCTCTCATGTAAGCAGAAACAGATTTATTCACATGTTTCCGTGCTTTCTCAAATTGTGGAAAAAATTGGTTGGACCACTTACATTTCTGTCTTTGACATATATTGGAATATACCAAGGCAGTTTGGGGAAAAAGTGTCATCAATTGAAGAAAGGTGTTCTTTAAAAGTATTTCCAGACCAACCCCAGTCATAGTGCCCAAATCATTTCCACCACAGTGCACTATTAAGAGGTCAGGGTTTGGCAGATGCATACATTTTTTTTATTAAAAACATATAAAATATATTTTTGCATTAAAATAAGAATACATTTTACAGCTTTTGATATTTACTATTAAAAAACCATTGAAATTCACTGAAAAAACCATAGGTTATAGACCATATATAGTTAGGAATTAGCATTTACAAAACCTTAAAAATTCAATGAAAAAAACATAGGATATAGACCTTATATAGTTAGGGATTAGCATTTACAAAACCTTATTTTACTCGCACAAAACCATTGAAATTTGCATATATAGTTAGTTCCACTAACTATATATCACGCACCCGCAATCCACTGCTAATGATGTCACATTTTACATCATTCATGACATGGTCAGTGTCACTGATGACATCACTGATGACATCTCAAATGACATCACTGATGACATCACTGATGACATCTCATTTGACATTACTGATTACATCACTGATGATATCATTCATGTGATAATACGTTGAACCTCTTCAGACTCTAATATAACCTTACATACACTCAGTGTAAACAGACACTCACAGACTGTCACTCATCCATGGAGTTACTCACACACCAAGTCAGTCATGCAAAGAATCAATCACACCTCCATTTCCTCAACTATACAGTTATTCACACCTTACTTATTCAAACATATACTAACACATATTTACTCTTTTATACAATCCTTGATTTAAGTTCACAATGATCCATACAGCCACTCACACATTCACTGGCTCTTATGCACAGTTATTTATATATGTCAACTCTCACATGTACTGTGTTTTACATATCTACTAACTTTGACATGTAGCACTGAGATATCCATTCACTCACCAATACACTCATGCACACAGTCAACTGCCCATACAGCTGTTTCCACATGCACTTTTGAACTCATACATCTAGTGAATCAACTGCTCACACATCTATGCAAAGAGTCATACCCCTCCCAGCCACCCACACACATACTCAGTCTCCCACACAAATACTTGGACAACCAATCAATAACACATATAGTACTCATATAGCTACTGATTAACACATGCAGCAGTTTACAGAACAACAGACATAATGATGCACAAATTAAGACAGTTTAGTCACTAACCCATGCACTCAGTGAAACACATTTAATCACTCACTCATACAGTCAGTCATGCACCTACTAAATCCTTCATCCAGACACTTATACATCCACTCATTCTTCAATATGTAACACATATTTTAACTTTACAGAAACATACAGTCACTGGATGTTGTCATCAGTGATGTCATCAGTGATCTCATTTGAGATGTCATCAGTAATGTCATCAGTGATGTCACTGACCATGTCATGAATGGTGTAATATGTGACATCATTAGCAGTGGATTGCGGGTGCGCGATATATAGTTAGTGGAACTAACTATTAATGCGAATTTCAATGGTTTTGTGCGAGTAAAATAAGGTTTTGTAAATGATAATCCCTATTTATATAAGGTCTATAACCTATGGTTTTTTCATTGAATATATATATATATATAGCTATATATATATATACCATGGGTTTTAAGCACAATATATTTAGAAATTAGCATTTTAAAAAACTAAAAACCTTACAAATTCACTGAAAAAAACATAGGTTTCAGGGACAATATAGTTAGCTGGAAATTTCACTCGTACAAAGCCAGAGAAATTCGGCCGTTATAGTTAGTTCAGCTAAATATAACTTAGGCCCCGCAGTGCACTTCTGATGACATCACGTATTACATAATTCATGACATGGTCAGTGACATCACTGATGACATCACTGATGACATCACTGATGACATCATCCATGTGATAATCTGATGCACCTCCTCAACCCTTATATAACCTTAGATACAGCCACTCTAAAATACAGGCTACCATTTTCAAAACCATAGACACACCAATACCAGTTAGTACATACCCACTCACTAAGTCCTAGGTCTACACATACATCCACTCGATCATCCATACAGTCACTCATACAAGCAATCAGCCATCAATACAGCACTATCATATGCTCTCACATATCTATACAGACACTCATGGAAAGGGGCGACCACTCGGTCCCCCCGAACGTATGGTAGGGGGTAAGTATGGGCGGAAAATCCGTTCCGCTCGCGGATTTTGCGGATTTTCGGTAAATTCGCAATCCGCGAGATTCGCGAATTTCCCGCAAAATCCGCAAATCCGCGAGCAGCGGATTTTATGGCTTGCTCGCACTGTTCGCGTGAGTTCGCGGCTTCCCAGTTCAACTTCGCGCCCTGCGAATAAGCGCTAAATTGCAGAAATACGATCTTAGCAAAACTGAAACTACTTACCAGGTTCAAAAGTTCAAGCTCATCATTAGTAGCCATTTCCTGTAGTGCTTCCTGAGGGGCCCCTCCAGAGTTCAGTTGCCTACTTGCAACTATTATGTGACCCTGCTCTGACCCTCAGAATAGTTACACATATGCCACAAAGGTCCTGAATTACAGCTAAGGGAGACAAGCAGGAGCCAGGCTGGAAGTTCAAATCCAGTGACACATTAATCAGCCCCTAATTCATTATTGTCAGTTGGGGCAGGGCAGGTGTTGTAACTAATTTTGCAACAATGAAAGCACTTAGCAAGTGCAAAAGATCACTAATCAGGAAGCACTAAGGAAGCAGGGGCCAGCTAAAAAAATATTCTGTGACACATTAATCAGCCCCAAATTAATTCAGGTCACTTGAGGCAGGGAAGGTGTGCTTTGCTTTGCCACAATAATGTACACTGGACAACCAGAGGGTGCTGTGATGAAACAGAGGGTGGCATGGGTGGGCCAGAGGGTGGCATGAGTAGTCAGAGAGTGGCAGTGGTGACAGAGGGTGGCAGTGATGAAGAAGAGTGTCCCAAACAGGCTGGACACGTAGAAACAACAAGTTCGCAAAACTTGCGACCCGACAGGTAAGTTCGCGTTTGCGAAATTGTACAAAACCCTCGCGAACTGGCAGAAACCCGCGCGAACACACAAAAAAAAATCTGCAAATTCGCGAGAATTCGCGGATTTTGCGGATTGCGAGTTTGCAAATCCGCAAAATTCGTGAACGCGAGATTCGCAAAATTCGCCCATGCTTAGTAGGGGGCCCGGATCCCCCCGGGAAACCATTTTGGGCGGGGGGCGTGTCTCGGCTGGTATGCCCGAAGCGGCGTAGCCGGGGCGCGCCTTTTCCCGCCCAAGAGGGGTTGTCCTAGACACCTACACCGTTGGCCACGCCCCGTAGGCGTACCAGAGGAGGGTCCACGCCCTCCCGAAGAGGAATAAAAGGAGTAACAATCCAAAGGAGCGTCCTCTTGTTCCGGTGCTTGGAAGCTGCACCCTCTCGTTGCACGTGAGCCCTCGACGGAACAGGGAGCAATTTTGAGAACTTGTAATTTTTGTGTTTCTCTTCCAGGAGCCTTCTCTGCATTTCGGACCTCCGGATCTAGGACCTCGTTGAGTAGCTAAGCAGCAAGGGTCGAGTATTCGACAACGATGCCTGGCAAGAAGGCCGGAAAGAAGGCAGGGACGGAACAGATGCTCCGCATGCTGATGAAAGATATGGCGAGCATGAAGAAGCAGATGGCCGCAATGAATAATACGGGTAGACCAAAGAAGGTCATCGGACCAGCATTGCTGGGAGTAGTCCCCACAGGGAGAGGTAAAAGGGCCAGGAATAGGGCGGCAGGGGGGGATGCCCCAGTTCCCGAGTCACCCCCGGCAAGCCCAGTTAGTCCGGTCGAGGCCCCGGTACCGATCCCGGATCCGGGCCGACCGATTCCGGTTGTAGTTACGCCCACCAGCGAGGAGGAAATGCCTCCAGAGTTGGCCGCCCAGTTGGCCGCATGGCTTGGAAAGAATACCGAGGGTGCAGCGGCACCCGGAGACACAGCCAAAGAGGCTAGGTTGCTAATGAAGCAGTTGCGGCAATCGTGAGATGCCGCAAAGGCAAATCTCCCTCTTGTCCCCTCACAGGTTCCCTCGGAAGAACCAGCGGCTGGCGGTGGAAAATCAGCGGGACCAGCGATGGAGTCTGGTAAGCAGCCATTGCCAATGGCAAATGGGGGGTCTTTGCCCTCAAGGAGGGAAAAAGTAGTTCAGCATATTCCATTGGCCACGAAGGAAATGATTTGGGCTGATAAATACGTAAATATGTTTTCCCTCCTGACTGACCATCACGAAATTGAGTATGTTAAGGCTCAGAAGGATTTGTTGCATCCGAGTGTGTGGCGCGCGAAAATGGCGGGCTTTAGGGTGGATGAGACGATCTCTAATTGGGCCAAGGCCTTTGGGATGTTTACTGCTATTATGGGTGAACGTAAGCCAGAGATTTTGAGTGAACTGGCCTGTTATCAGACACGCATAATGGATTTCTATGAGACATATGAGGGCGATCAATGGAGGGGTTATGATAGTAAGTTTCGTAAGGCCAAGGAGCACGATTTGTCTCTGACGTGGGACTGTCTCGACTCCGTCTCTTGGCAGAAGCAGCTCTTGTCGGGCACAACGAAGTCGTCCTCGCTCGGTGAGTATGGGTCGGCGCCTTCCCGCCATCAATCGGCGGCGCCCTTTCGAGCAAGCCCCACTGGTGATCACCAACCCAGGAGTGGTGGGAATGGGGGTAGGAAAGGAGTTTGCTGGAATTTTAACAGAGGCAGGTGCACGAGGCCACAGGGGACATGTAAGTTCAGGCATGAGTGTGCGGGATGCGGACACTATTCACACCCTGAGAGTTCGTGCAGAGCCAAGAATGGGGATACCGGGGGTAGAGGAGGTGCCAAACAGGTCTAATATCGGCCAAGGGGTACCACTACCTACCCCCGTAGATATCATGGCAATGATCCCCTGGCTAAACGAATACCCTGATCATGTCTCCGCTGGGGTGTTACGGGACGGCTTCTCGTATGGTTTCCACATCCCGGCGGGGGATTTTCGGGGGGACTCACTGTGTAGAAATCAACTGTCCGTTCAGCAGCACCCGGTGGTGGTAGAAAGCAAGATTGCGAAAGAAGTGGCCCGGGGCAGGGTCGCCGGCCCATATAGGCACCCGCCTGTTCCTAATTTTATCTGTTCACCATTGGGAGTAGTCCCCAAGAAGGACCCGGGTGAGTTTAGGTTAATTCATAACTTGTCGGCTCCTAGGGGTCTTTCGGTAAACGATGCGATTGATCCAGGAGTCTGTTCGGTGCGGTACGCATCCTTTGATGAGGCCAACGCCATGTTGAATCGCCTGGGGCCCGGAGCGCTGATGGCTAAATCAGATATTGAATCTGCATTCCGGTTGCTCCCGGTACACCCGCAGGATCAGCGTCTGTTAGGTTTTGTGTTTCAAGGACGCTATTACATGGATAGATGTATGCCTATGGGCTGCTCCATCTCTTGTGCTTATTTTGAGAAATTCAGCTGTTTTTTGCAATGGGCGTTCACCAGAGCTACGGGCTATACACAGGTGATGCACTATCTAGATGATTTTTTGTTCTTGGGACCAGCCGGTGACACGGAATGTGCACAGGCTTTACTGGAATTTTGCAATCTCATGAAACGATTCGGCGTGCCATTGGCACCGGGGAAAACGGTGGGACCATCTACTTCACTCGAGTTTCTTGGAATTGAGCTCGATTCAGTGGAGGGATGCTTCCGTTTGCCCAGGGACAAAGTAATGAAATTTAGGGCCTCACTAGAATTGTGCATTAGCAAGGAAAAGGTGACTCTACATCAGTTGCAGCAAGCAGTGGGCCAGCTTAACTTTTCCCTTAGAGTGATACCAATGGCCCGCCCCTTTTCCCGCTCTATTGCACAAGCCATGGTCGGTCTCAAAGAAGGACACCACCGCACGAGACTGTCTGCAGAGGTTCGCCAGGATATGCGCATATGGTTGGCATTTCTGGCGGATTTCAACGGTCGAGTGGTATGGAGCAAACCACTGGCATCCTCGGACGAGCTGGGTTTGTGAACCGACTCAGCAGGGAGCGTAGGATTCGGCGCCATCTTTGGTAATCGATGGTCGGCGCAAACATGGCCGACGTGGTGGCACACCAGTGGGTTAACAGGTAATATTTGGTTCCTTGAGTTGTTCCCCATTTTGGTGGCCCTGAAGTCATGGCCGGACGATTTCCGTGATCGCTCAGTGGTGTTTTGGTCCGATAACATGACCGTGGTTGAGTGCATAAATAACCAGGCAGCACGCTGCAAGTGGATTTTGAGATTATTAAAGGAGATTGTACTGCTGTGCATGAGACTGAACGTGCAGTTTAGGGCAAGGCACGTGCCGGGGGTACTGAACCAGGCAGCTGATGCACTATCTCGACTCGTTCCCACATGCAGGCCTTCAGGGGTTATCTACCTTCCGCAGAACTAGTGGCGGCACCATTCCCCGAAGCTCTCTGGTCACTCGGTGCCCCGGATTACAGGACCTCGTGGGAGCCAGTTTAGCCCCAAGGACATGGAAGGCATACGAAGGAGCGTTTCGTTCCTATTGTGCATTTTTGGGCCCTGCAAGAGGGGATAAGTGGGGGCAGGAGGAGTATGTACTGAAGTTTTTAGTAGCACTCCACAAGGAAGGCCGATCAGCAGCGACGGCCAATAGGCACCGGGCCGCCATTGCATTCATGGCGCAGGCGTATGGCATCAGGGACCCTACATCGTCCTTTTTGGTGAAGAAGGCGCTGCGAGGGTGGCAACGCCTCGAGGGTCGTAGAGTAGACGAGAGGCGCCCGATTGGGCTAGAAAGATTGTCCCTGTTGATGTCGGTGCTCCCCACGACATGTTCCTCCCAGTCTGAAGCAGTGCTATTCCGGGCCGCTTTCGCATTAGCATTCCATGGGGCTATGCGGGTGAGCGAGCTGGTGGCAAGAAATAAGAAGGATGTGGGGGGAGGCCTGTGTCGGGAGCACGTCCAGATCAAGGGTGATTCAATGGTAATCACAATCGCCAGGTCTAAGACCGATCAGGGTGCGATGGGGGAAAGTATTGTGGTCCAGCGCATGCGAGGGTCCCCCATGTGCCCGGTGCAGTGCGTTGAGGAATATCTGGCGCAAAGGGCAGTAGCATGGGGGGGAAGCTTGCTGAGACACACTGACGCCACCCCACTGACAAGGTTTCAGTTTCAGCGGGTGTTAACTTTGGCAATCGCGGCAGCGGGCTTGGACCCGAGCGATTTTGGGACCCATTCCTTCAGGTTAGGGGCTGCTACAGAAGCTACAGCCGGGGGTCAGAGTGTGGAAATGGTGAAAAAGTTGGGGTGATGGTCCTCGAACTGTTATAAAAGGTATGTGCGGTTGCACATGTTGTGAAGCTAATGTCATGCACTCACGCTTCTTGTCTTTTGTTTGGTTTACAGTTTCGCGAGCTTGCGAGGCGGGGTGGACTGTGCAGTCGACCCGACACCTGGGAACCAGCGGTCAAAGACCACCGGCTGAGGAAAGAGTGGTGTGGGTCGTGGGCCACTCATACGTGAGACGTGCCGCGGACGTATTCAAAGCAGGTGACATGATTCACGCAGCTGGGGAATACGGGTACAGGGTGACCTTCCACGGAAGGGGCGGGCTCTGGATTGACCAGTTTCAATGTTTTGTCGAGGGACTGTTAGGGCGGACAAGGTCACCGCCGTCTATAATCATAGTGCATCTGGGTGGTAATGATTTGGTGGCGCTCGGTTAGCGAATACTCCTCGAGCGGGTTCTATCCACTGTTAGCTGGCTGGCAAAGAGGGTTCCGGGGTGCACGATAGCATGGTCGCACATGATTCCAAGGAAGGTGTGGCGAGGGGCCCTCTCTGTGTCAGCTTTGAATCATTCAGTAAAGAAAGTCAATAACAAGCTGGGTAGATTGTTTCGTTCAGAACAGTTGCACTGTATTCCGCATGGTTGTATTCGGGGGGATAATATGTATCTCGAAGATGGGGTTCATTTGTCCCGGGAGGGGAATGTCTTACTCATAGGAGACTTCATAGCATGGTTAAAGGGTTTGTGTAATCATGACCTTTGGTAGGAGTGTGGGGGGTCCGGATAGCCGGTCAACTATCCGGCCTGTGGCGGTAAGGTCATGATCGGTGAGCAGTAATTTCAAGATCCCTAGAGGAGGGGCGCCACCCATTATGGATGGGAGCGCCCGGGGGGAGGCGGCCATTGGCCCCTCACACGGGGAGGCGGCAACCACTAAGTATGGGGTCGCCGAAGGGAAGGCGGTCATAGGCCCCTCCAAGGGGAGGAGGCGGCTTGATGCCCCTCCTAGGAATTTCCCGGGGCCAGGATATCCGCGACGGTGGATGTGATGAACAGTGTGGGGTGGGAGGGGGGTCCACGCTACCTTCTAGACACCTCACACGAGTCCTCGGACGACCATTAAGATGGCGTCGAGTTAAATAAGGGGCCCCTGCTAAGACAAGGGAAATTGGCAGTTGGCACAGAGGTACAGTCCTCTGTGCGCCCGCCCCTCACACGTGAGGGGGGAGTTCTGGTGGTAGGGATCTGACACCGGTTACGACCTTGCCGTTGGCCCGTAATGTTAGGATGTACAATTTTTATTTAGAAAGTATGCATTTGCAGGATGTTTAGACTCGGCTAGGAGAACCTTTGTATTAGAGATTTGTTAAGGTTAGCCAATAAACGTGACTGCAACATAATGTATAAATGAAAATTGTACATGATATGAAACTGTTATTTTAATGTTTTAATTTTGTTTCATATTTTAATAAATACGGCCGGGAGGGTGACTCCCTCCCGCCTTCCAAAAGTTCAGAACTGCATCCCGGCCATACACACCACCACTCTTCCAAAGAATTACTCACACACCTAGTCAGTCATGTAAAGAATCAATCACACTTCCATTTACTCACCGATACAGTTATACACACTCCCCCTCACTTATTCAAACATATAGTAAATGTTGCAAAGTCATCCTGTGCCCTGAGCACCCCCCAACTTTTTTCTGACTGAAACTGGTGGTAAGCGACTCTGACTGACCCTGGGCTCTGCCTAACCAGTCCCAGGGCCAGTGGCATGCTGAAAGAGACACATTAGAATACAGTTAAAACACCTACATACACTAGGGTACACAATGTTATGGCGGGGTACCGCTGTGATTGGCATGACCTACCCTATTGGCCCCTAGTATATAATAGGGGCAGGTGGATGGAAACTACCTTAAAGTGCCCACTACCATGGGGCATGGCAGTTTAGAGGGCCAGCAGCTCTTTTTGCACTTGCACATGTGCACTGCTGAAGCCTGAGGTCAGTTTTAAAACAGCCCTGGGTGCCAGGACTACTTTTAAAAAGTAAATTGTGCCCAAACTCGACTTTGGTGTTTGGAGCACTTAAAATGGAGAACCTACAATGGTTTGGCATATTAGGGACCCCCAGGGTCTTCCCTTGGTATCCCAGGGGTGGGGGGTCAGGTATTTATAAGGTACACCCTTATAAAATGAGTTTTGATATGCCTGGGTAAAGTGAAATTTCACATTTCACTCCCCACATTGTGGTAAAGTGCTGCTCAAGTTCGACTTTGATGCAAGGACCACCATGGAGGGAGAATCTGCAATATTTAAAGATTCAGAACTCCTAAAGTCTCCCCTAGTTGCACATGGGGTGGGGTATCTGTAGATATAAGGCAAGTACTTATAACATATGTTTTTGTAAGTCCTGGTGCTGGAAAAATGGTCCAAGTCATTTTTCCCATTGCAAATCCCCTGTTACATAGGTTAACATCGTAGGAAGTTATTGATTAATAACCGTTGATAGGAGAGGGATAGAAATGCCATTCAAAGACTTTCCAGAATGGTATTAAGAAATCCAACAATATCATATTGTTGAGTTTCTCCTAAAGTGTACATTCAAGAAATTATAAGACTTTCTTAGTTGTAAGTCCAGATTCAGCCTTCCTGTGGTCTGCCCTGATTAGTCAGGCTGCATTGAAGAGGTGATAAAGAGCCCCTGGAATTATCCAGCTCTGCTGGCAGGGCAGTGTGCTGTTCCGTAGGAATGTCAGGCCAGGGGGAGGAGTCATAACTTATGTTCTTCAAAGGGGAGAATAGAGACCATTGTCATTTACAGCTCTGAACTTCCCACCTTAGGCAGATGGTCAGATTAAGGAAGGTATGAGCAGATGCAGGTGGGAGAGTCTAAGTAAATTTCCATCCATGGGGTATGTTTAGCAAGCTCTTAACTCCTTGCTGGAAAATCAGCCACTATGGATTTGGAAGATTTGATTCGCTTTGGGACAAAATAATGCCACACTCTACAGGATGTGATCATAACTTTGAGGAGTTACCCTGCTCATATTGGTCAGAAGTGACCTCCTGCACGACCAAGAGAACTTGGAATAAGTATCTGAGAGGAGCAGAGCCCTCCAGATCTGCTTCTTGAAATGTAAGAAAGCAAGACGTTAACATGCAGAGAATTCTGAAGTGCAATTTCTAAGGCCTGCCCTCTGCAGACTGCAGCATCTGACACTACAGCCCTGTGGACTACCTTGCTGTAAAAGAACTAAAGAGTGGACTCCCTGCAAGCTACAGGTTAACAGAGCTCACCTGGACATCCCCAAAGAATTCCCAGCCTGGATTTGTAAGGGCTTTGTTCTAGTGGATTACGGAATTTAAGTTTCACACTTTCAAGGACCTTTCTTGGAGATTACAGAACCTTGGATTCTTTGTTGGATACTGATTTGACGGCAGACACCTTCCACCGCAGCGCAAATTGTAGGGGAAGGATCAACGACCCACTCTTGGGGTTGCAAGTCCACGATGACATTACCCTCCGGCTGGAATGAGCTCAGATGGCTGCGAGAGGTTGCTGAGACTATTTTGTCCCTATGCAGTGGCTTTAATATGTATGACGCCCTGAAGAAATTGCCAACATTTTGATGGCAATGAAACATGTCGGCAAGTAAAGTGGTGTTGGTTGGATAGTTAGTAACCACTCTCACTTTTTTTAGATTCCACACCCAACACAAGAGACAGAATAAAATTGCATATCTGTGTTGTCGTGTCGGTTTTACATGTTGGTTGGACACTTTATTGGTTGTTTTGTGGTCTTCTTTCACTGCATATCTTCACAAAATATTTTCTTTTTGTCTTTCTTGGACACACTTTTCTTTCATGAGCTTGATGGTGCCAATGATGAGAACAGGGCAACCCTGGTGAGTACCTGCCAGGTTCCCGTTGGTGGTGCGCCCGTGAGGTGCCATCTCGCTCTCACACACTTTTTTAGTCATTCTTGGGTTACTATCAGATACTAAGTGTGTGTTTTTCTGTTGTCTCGCAACTGAATGTTTTTTCTTAGGGAATGGGCGATTGTTAAAGGAGGCACATCATCAGGATATACTGACTACCCTGATAACTAATGGTTGGGGAGTAGGCTTTGTAATAATTATGCAACATATAGTATACCCTAAAATAGATGAATGTATAAGTGCCTACAAGGTCTAGGTCTTTTTTTTGTATCAAAATTGGATACTTTGGGACCAGCAAGCAGAACTTCAGGAAGGGGTTCTAATTCGACCCAGCCTGCTTGAGAAGGCTGCACAACACAGTGGTGAGCAATTCTCCAGAACAATTTCTAAAGTTGTGTCCCTGTCAGAGAAAACGAAATGACTAAAAAGGGCACTGTTGGTTTCTAAGCACTAGAAAGTGACTAATATTTAAAAATCTATATCTCTGGTTCCCTACAGTGGGTATTTTTATGTTTTGGTATCATTTAAAGTATAAAAGGAGGAGAGGATACAGGGAGCAGGATAAGGCAGCTTATAAAGCAGCCTTGCACGAATACAAGGCCCAGTTAAGAGCCGCAAAAGCCAAGTTCTTGGAAGACACTCTGGCGAAGGCCTCTAACAAATCTCAGACCCTGTTCAGACTGGTCAAGACTTTGTCCGACCCACCTTGCATGGCGTCTACTATCCCGGCCTCACAGGCACTATGCGACTCGCTGGCCCTTGCATTTGAGGAGAAAATCAGGACTATCCTGACTGGACTGAAAAATTCCGAACAATCTGTAATAACCGCAGTCTCTCCTTTGGACCCGTCTGACAACATGGACTCCAATTGGGCACCTAACAAGGAAGGGATGCCTCAGCTGTCCAGCTTTCCCGTCCCCTCGTTAGAGGAATTTGTTATCCTGGCAAGCAGTGTATCGTCAGGATCACCGCTGGACCCTATGCCTCACAAGATCTGGAAGGCCTTTCAAGATGAGCTTTTCCCTCCGCTGCATTCCATCTGCTGTCAATCGTTGACCACAGCGTCAGTTCCAGACAGCTGGAAGTTGGCCATTGTAACACCTTTGTTGAAAAAGGCCTCTCTGGACCCTCTCTGTACGGCCAATTACAGGCCAATCTCGCTATTACCATTTGCGATTAAAGTCCTTGAAAGATGGGTCACAAGAGCCTTATCCAACTTCCTAGAAACAAATCTGTGTCTGGATGCTGTACAATATGGCTTTAGGCCAGCGCACGGCACCGAGACGGCCTTGGTAACCGTGTTGGACGATCTGCGAACGCGAGTCGACAGGGGCAAGTCTGCATTCTTGGTGCTACTTGACATGTCGGCCGCGTTCGACACGGTGGACCATGAAGTTTTACTTGGCCGTCTTCGGAGCGCGGGAGTGTGCGGCCTGGCCCTAGACTGGCTCACGTCCTACTTGGACAACCGACAACAAGCCGTGGCATTACCACCTTTTCGATCAGCCACTAGGCGGGTGAAACAGGGAGTCCCTCAAGGATCGGCAATCAGCCCGATCCTATTTAATATATATCTCCGTCCCTTGATAGCACTGATAAAGTCATTCGGCATATCTGTTGTCAACTATGCCGATGACACTCAGTTGATTTTTTCATTTGAGGGCTCAGAGACTATTTCAAGGGATGTCTTTCACCGTTGTGTGGCAGCCACAGCAGCATGGCTGCGAGCCAATGCGTTGCAATTCAACGGATCAAAAACGGAGGTACTCCACTGCTCCTTGGACCGAACTCCCCGTACACTACCGGCTGATTTCTGGCCAGTGTCCATCCCGGGATCGGTGGAGGCGGCAGAGTCAGCTCGCAACCTGGGAGTTCTATTCGAACCCAACTTGCAGCTTGATGCCTCCGTAAACAAAACGGCAGCAACATGCATGGGTCTGCTCCGTGCTTTACGGAAAATCCTGCCACTTCTTCCACGGGGCTCCAGAGCTGAGGTAGTGCGTAGTTCCATTCTCAGTAGGATCGACTACTGTAACGCACTACTTTTGGGTGCCCCGAAGATTCTGATCCTAAAGCTCCAAAGGATACAGAATATGGCCGCTAAACTGGCCTTGTCTCGACCACGGTCCGCCTCTTCATCGGTAGCTTTGGCCGATCTACATTGGCTTCCAGTCCAGCAGAGAATTGCGTTTAAGGCTCTCTGCCTTGTCTTTAGGGCCCTGCATGGACTGGGACCAATACCTCTTCAGACCCTCTTCCTCTGGTATCAGGCAGCCAGACCTCTAAGATCATCTTCGGCGTTCTTGGTAAAAGTCCCTAAAATTAACAGAACGAGAATGGGTGGTCGCGCTTTTAGTTTTGCGGCTGCCACGATGTGGAACACCCTCCCGCTGGCATTAAGGAGCTGCCCTGATCTGCTCACCTTCAAAAAGAGCCTCAAAACTTATCTGTTTCCCAGAGTAATGTAGCTGTTTTAATAGATGCACGGTTCGGTCTCAGCGCCAGGATACCCTTGGGGGTGACAGCTGCGCTTAATAAGCAATAAATACAATACAATACAATACAAAAATATTACCTATTTTTATAAATTGGTGTTGGATTTTTATTTTGTGTTGTGTCTTAATTATTTACTGAATTGGTGTTTTTAAATGCTTTACATACCTGTCTTTGAAGTTATGCCTGTCTTGTGCTTCTGTTTGTGCTTGCCATTCTTTATGATGTATGCTCAAGAAGAAGGGCGTTCAAGCCCAAAACACGTAGGCATTTGAAATGCAGGACTGCGGTTGTGCCGAATGCCCTTGTTTTTTAGCAGCTATGTGCCGCCAGCAGGTGTACCTCACCGGTAGGGCAACATTTCTTCAAATATTTTGTGGCCAGCCCAGGTCAAAAGGATGCACCGCCCCGTGAAGTGAGGGGGTCCGCAGCTGTTTACTGGGACAACAATAGTGGAGCAGGCTGGAGCTGTGGGACAGACAAGTGTTTTGGAAATTGCACCTCTTTACCTCTTTTAAAGAACTTTGATTTAATCAGTGTGGAATAGTGACCACCTAATGGGGGTAAATCAACAGGACTTCCAGTCCCATGATGCCAAGCGGAATGCTCACCTGATGCTAATCGCGTATGAAATAAAGAGGATGTTCTGGAAGATGTTGTGCTTGCCATTCCTTATGATATATGCCCATAAAGAAGGGCGTTCAAGCCTGAAATGCATAGGCATCTGAAATAGAGGACTGCGCTTG
>NW_028242390.1:0-38382 GCF_964263255.1 Lissotriton vulgaris
AGCACTTGCACTGTGGCACTGATTGGCCGTGGCACAGTGCCCAAAGCATAAACCCAGCAAAAACATATCAAAACAGAGGAGACAATCCGTAAAAAATGGAAGGGAGACTCATGCCAATGATGTCAGGTCTAACACGTGTCCCCTCCAGCTGAAATGTGGGGAGAACTACCTTCACCCTTGGGAGTTCTCTTCACTAAGGTGGAAAAATATTGGACAGACCATCAGCGTTAGTGTGTTCTGTACCAGGGCGGTGTTCCACCGTAAAGTCCATACCCTGTAGGGAAATGGACTACCTCAACAACTTTGGGTTCTCACCCCTCATATGCATCATCCATCTGAGGGGGCTGTGGTCAGTCTGAACCCGGAAGTGAGTCCCAAACAAGTATGGTCTCAATTTCTTCAGTACCCAGACCACAACAAATGCCTCACGCTCAATTGCACTCCACCTCTGCTCCCGTGAAAGTAATCTGCTGATGAAGGCTACAGGTTGGTCTAGGGACTAATAGAAGAGGGGCCCCCTGAGAAGGATACAAGGTAGACAGCAGGGGAAAATTACACAAACACATGAGAAAAAGTCTGCCCTCAAGGATAATTTTTGAAGGCTCACATGGAGTCCAATGGTTTTAGATTTGCAACATTGAGCTCACCAACAAAACACGGCCAGACCACGAAATTAATCAGACCACATGTAGAAAAATACAAATTTGTATTCTCTTTTTTGTATATATGTATGTATATATATATATATATATATATATATACAAAAAAGAGAACGCCGGAGACTCAAGGTCGTAATGACTGGACCCAATGTAACAACGCCTAGGTTGGTCTAGGCCCTCTTCATTAATCTGTGATAGAACAGCCCCCACACCATGCTCTGAAGCGTCTGTCTGTACAATGAATTCTTTTGAGAAGTTGGGCACCTGAAGCACGGGTGCTGTGCACATGGCAGTCTTCAGGGCGTCAAAAGCCTTCTGACAGGTGTCATTCCAGTTCACTTTCTTGGGCTGCTTCCTGGAAGTTAGCTCAGTCAAGGGTGCGACAATGTTGCCATACCCCTTGACAAACCTCCTGTGGTACCCCGTGAGTCCTAAAAAGGCTCTCACCCGTGTCTGAGTCTTCGGGGGTTCCCACGCCAGGATGGTATCAATCTTGGGTTGTAGGGTGGCCACCTGGCCGATTCCTACCTGGTGACCCAAGTACACAACGGAGTCCTGCCCAATCTGACACTTACTTGCCTTGATCGTCAGGCCTGCCTTGTGCAGTGGCATCAACACTTCCCAGAGGTGCTGCAAGTGTTCTTCCCAACTGGCACTGAACACTGCAATGTCATCCAGGTAGGCGGCACTGAATTCCTCCAGTCCAGCCAACACCTGGTTGACCAACCTCTGAAAGGTGGCAGGTGCATTCTTTATCCCAAAGGGCATAACCCGGAATTGGTAGTGCCCATCTGGTGTGGAGAATGCTGACATCTCCTTAGCCCCATCAGTCAAGGAGATCTGCCAGTACCCAGATGTCAAATCAAACGTACTAAGGTACCGTGCAGCCCCTAACTGATCAATGAGCTCATCAGCTCTGGGGATGAAATGGTTCATCAGTCCTGGTGACTGAATTGAGCCCTCTGCAGTCCACACAGAACCAGAGTTTAGGTGTGGCACCCGGCAAGGCAGCCTTTGGGACCAAGACCACTGGGCTGGCTTAAGTACTGTTTGAAGACTCAATGACCCCTAAAGCAAACATCTTGGAGATTTCCTCCTCCTCCTCCTCAATGTAAACTGTAACCTTGTCAGTCACACTGTAAGCCTTGTGCTTGACAGGAGGACTGTCACCAGTGTCCACATCATGGACGCACCACTCGGTGACACCAGGAACCAAGGAAAATAGATCAGAGAATTGCCCCAACAGCTGGTGACAATCTTGCTGCTCATCAGGGGTCAGTGTGGCAGAGAGGCTAACACCATCCACTGACCCATCTTGCTCTGTTGCAGTCCGCAGGTCAGGAAGAGGCTCGGTCTCCTCCGTTCCATCATCTGTCGCTAGGAGTATGCCCACTTCGGATCACTCACTTAATATCGACAGCCAAAATATAGACTACCAAAAATATCGTCGAGAAATTATCGACACCCATAATATCGACTCCTAATACTTAATTAACAAACAACCAAAATAGCGAGCACAAAATATAGCCACTTACAAATATCGAAGGACAAAATATCGAAAGAAAAATTACAGATAGACATAATATCGTGAAACACTAAAATAAACAGTACTCAACTAAAATATCGACATCAAAAACATAGTTAGAACAAACATCGAAAATTACAAAAATATTGACTATGTTAAAATCTACCAAAATATATATTATTAAGAAATACATATATATTTATAAAGAAATACACTCTAGGAAAAATATCTAACTTATAATAATACTTATATAAACCAGAAACAAACAAAACTACACTGTTACACTGTTTTAGCAATATTTTGTAACTTACTAGCACTTACTCTACACAAAATAACATAATTAACAGAAAAACATTCAAACCTGCCAATGAAAAGCTCACATTCTTCATTAAAACAATCAAACACAACAACTAATCAAGAACACAGTATAAAAGGAAAGACTTTCAAGAGTTACATCCTACTTCTAACTTTAAAGAAGAAGGTGACACACTGCCCGACTTTCTCCAGAAAGAAGTACTCTTCCTGAGAAGAATATTACAAGCATATACAAAGTAGGTTAACCTATTTTACATTTTTACCAAAATAAAAGGTTAAAAACTAATTTATTTTATCAAATATTGTATCTTACATTTGTTGCACACTATTTATATCTCCTCTACAAACAACTCCAAAATACAGCACTAAACATTTCATATCTTTGTAAAAGAAATAAGTATTTTCTTGTTTTTCTAAAGTAAGAAACAACGATTACGTGAAAGCTAAATTGTAATACAAATGTTATTTATGTTCTACCTCCTTCACAGAACATTTATACACACCTAAAAACGCTATTTTCAAATTAAAGAACAACAGAAATTAACAATGTAAGTATATATTTTAGAAAGTGCTAAAACATACCAACTACGTTTTTTAAATGCTAAATTGTAATGCATATTTTATTTCTGTACAATCTTCTTAACAGAAACTTAATAAAAAGCCAAAACATAATAGTTGCTAATACAGAAATCTACACATTACCTAAGTAAGTATAGATGTTGAATATTAGAAACAGCTCAAATGCATTTTTGAAAACTAAATTATAATGCACATTTTATTCTTGTTCTATCTCCTAAACAGAAAATCTATACACACCCAAAACCTACTCATTCAAAGTAAAGAACTCTACAAATTACCCACGTAAGTATATATTTTAAATAATACTAAACAACACAAACTCCTTTCTTTAATGCTAAATTTTAATGTATATTTTATTTTTCTTATTTCTCCTTAATACCCTAAACCTACTGCCTTCAAATAATATACTCCACAAATTTCCTAAGTAAGTATATATTTTTAATATTGGGAAAAAAAAAACTAGTACATTTTTAAACACAAATGCTAATTCTCATTTTATGATAATTGTATGTCCTTAACAGAAATTGTATATGTTGAAAAGAAGAATCTTCACACAAGCTCAAGGTAAGAACAACCTTTATTCTGTCACCCAACTCTCCGAACTGTCAGGTGAATTCCAACATTCCAAAGCTGCCTCCAGAGGGACATACCAACCGGTGGAAGTCCGGAGGGGTGGGCGGAATGTGCCACTAAAGAAACTTAGCAACATACTTAGATTACAACACACCTCCCTTCGAAACAGAACAAGAAGGAAGGAGAGGGGAGGTAGGTTAAAAAAATTGGGAGGGGAAAATTGAAACGGAAGACTGGAAATAGTACATGCGAACCCCCGGTTGAAATACGCGGATGAAAACACTTCACCAGCAATACACCAGCTCCGGGAAGAATTGGCCAGCACAAAAGGAGCTTAAGGAACTAGAGGGACAATTAAGGCAAAGAGTGTAACTGGGATAAACACCACACCTTATCATATGGAGGAAATAATGACACACACACACACCCCCATGCAGAGAATTATGCGAGCAAAACAAAAGCTCACCTTGCGAATTTCTAGAACACATAGTTTTGATTCTGTACGTCTTCACTGTGTACTACCTTCACCTGGTTCATCTCCCCATCCTTGCAAACTCTAGCAAAATGGCCCCTTCTGTTGTACTTCATGCAAGTCGAATTACGTGCAGTACAATGTACACTGTTGGCTAGATGATTACAGCTCCCACATCTGAAGCATTTCAAACCCTCTGTGATGCTTATGGGTTTTTCACCTTTAATTTCCTTGGACCTGACCTTGTACACTTCTCGCTCTCTACTATCCTCCAAAACCAATCCCTTGATTTTGTTCACACTACTACTGGGTTCTTTAGGTTGGTCCATTTCCAGAATATACCTCGCTGTGTGCTCGATGGATTGGGCCATAGAGACGTCTTCCCTCAGGGAGGGATTCTTTGCAAGTAACTTTTCTTTTATTCTAGGGTTGTGCGTACACCTCACCAGTTGATCCCTAATGAGGGAGTCGTTCAACTCCCCAAATTCGCACAGCTGGGTAAGACCACGGAGTGCTGCTATATAATTGGTGATAGACTCATTCTTTGCCTGGACTCAAGAACAACATTTACCTTGCCCCCGAAATGTGTTTCTAGTTTTAGCATGGTTATTTTAAACACATTTAAGTCTAACTCATCTTCTTCCAATGCAGGGTCAGGAAGGGTGTCAACATTTTTTTTTCCTTTGTAGGAAATGGGACCCCCGGCCGGCCAGGGCTTGCGCCACAGCCAGTCAGAGACCACCACGCCTTTGTCAAGACTAGGGGGTCACACGCCAAGACAACACCTGCTCACCCTCTAGGTAACGCGGCGCGAGCAGTCAGGCCTATCTTGGAGGTCATGTGTAAAGCATTTGCGCACGCACCCACCAACAACAACATCCAGGGCCTCCCACAAAAGGAACTCCACACAAAGTATATATGAAAATAGTCTTTGTATTAAGAAGGACACATAGGAACACACACTTTACAAGGTGCCAGAGGCATGGGCAGGGTTTATAAGGGACTAGGTACAGGGCAGGGCCAAGGGACCCCTGCCAGGGGTATGCACATGATGGAACTGGCATTAGAACACATATCAACTGGGAGCTTCCTAGAACTAGTACTAGAACACATAACAACCAGGAGCTTCATGGAACTAGCAGTAGAACTCACTCTGACCAGGAATCACATACATGGGACATCAGATAGTCAGGAGGGAAGGAAGGACAAGGTATATAACACAACAGAGGCCCCATCAGCAGGGCAACACGTAATAACTCTCAGAATCACATTAATGTTAGCCAATAGCGTTCCACAGGCCAGCTGGCCTTTCTGGGGCTAGGGCGCCCAATGTCACGATGTTCAGGGCAGGCTGCAGATAGCCAGGGACAAACCTACATGGGGCAGCTGCCCACGAAGTGCTGGGCAGCTGAGGGGCATCGATGGAACCTCGCAGGCTCGGGGGAACAATTGCGCCAAGAAGGAGCATCCAGGGCTCGAGAACAAGATACTGGGCGGAGCCTCGCCGGCTCGAGAGGACAAGGGGCAATGGTGGAGCCTCCCGGGGCTCAGGGGCACAAGGCCACGTTGGAGCCTTCTCGGGCGCAGGGACACTGGGCCACGGTGGGCCCTCTCGGGGCTCAGGAAGCGTGATGTGGGCTGGGGGTCGAGCCTCGTAGGCTCGGCGAAACAATGTCAATGGGTGGAGCCTCTACGGGCTCAGGACGCAAGGTGTGGGCAGGCGGGGTCCCCCCTCGGGGGACCCGGCATCACTGGGGGCCCCCACGGGCCTCGGAGCACAACAGGAGGATCATTTGAGGGGAGGGGTGGGCACCGGCCAGGTGCCCCGACGTTCCCTCCCATGTGCAGCACTCACCGGGTCTGATGTGCTGGGCTCTCCTCGCTCTCCGGGGTGCCCTCTCACTCTTGGGGGCCCCGGGGGGGACTCAGCAGTTCACCTGGGGGGAACGCAGGGGCGCAGGTACGCAGGGGCGCGGAGTAGGCTCCCGCCGCTCCCTGCATTCTCGGCTCTCTTTCTTCCGCCTCGCCAGCTCCTCGGGCCGCCGTCCAATCACAGCGCGGCCCAGGGAGACGTCAGCAGCAAATCCCGGGCCGGCAGCCAATCCCAGCCAGCCAGCATTGTGTGGGGAAAACCCAGCCTCATTCAGGACACTCAAACCAGACAATCAATCTACAAGCAGGCCCAGGCTCACTCCTCCCCTCACATCAGCATGCTAAACACTCCATTCACCACCGGGGCAGACCCTCCCAGATTCTGGGAGCCAGGCTCACCAGCCAGCCTCAGCCAATCACACGCCAGGCACACATTCCACAAATATGCCAATTTCTAAAAGTGGGACTTCTACACTAGACACACTCATGCCGCATATACCGTTGCGCAGCATTCAATCTCCCGAGTTCATACATACCAGACTTGACCCTGCACACCCTACGCATCGGGAACTACCAGGGACACATACATTCCCCATGCATTCCTATGGAAGGGCAGGTCTCTCTCTTCACATGCACTCAGAGTGGGAATCACCATCCCCAGGCTTCATATAACAACAAAAACTTCAGGGGTGAACCTGCCAGAAGGGCCAAGTCCAACACATGCCCCTCCCAGCCCAAACGCAGGGTAGACCAATCACCACCTTGATGGACTTGCCACGTTGACCTATAGGCACACACAGACTAAAAAAAAAACAATAAAGACATAGGCCCAACCAGGCTACCCCACTGGCACTCCTTAGTTGTCCACGACTAGGACCAGGCCCTAGGCCACCCAGATACCACTGGTCCCTGCTAATCTGAAGTGGGGGTGGTAACCCCTGGCCCACAATAGCCATTCTCCACTCCCTTTCTCAGTGTAGCCCCGACTACCACTGTTCCTTCCACCTAGGGTCCGCACCCTCAGGCTTGCCAGAGGTCACGGGCAAGAATGCCCCACCCTACCTCTACTTCTGAGGTTCTGCGCTCTCCCATGAGAAGCACCCTCAGAACACACTCTCCTACCAGTCTTGGAACTTCCTCCCTCCACTGGTCTACCACCTGGGAACTAAGTTTACCGGATGCCCAGGGGTCAGACTCCCTCTGACCCCCCTTCCAGTTTCGCACCTAATATTCATTCAGCAAGATGAGCCGCGGCAGCGCCAGCAGGCCCAGTGTTCAGCTCTCCCCAAGGCAAGCCGCGGCCGAGCCAGCAGGTCTTCCTTGTCCAGGATACAACTTAACATACATTCAACAAGATGAGCCGCGGCAGCGCCAGCAGGCCCCATTGTTCAGCTCTCCCCAAGGCAAGCCGCGGCCGAGCCAGCAGGTCTTCCTTGTCCGGGATACAACTTAACATATATTCAACAAGATGAGCCGCGGCAGCGCCAGCAGGCCCCAGTGTTCAGCTCTCCCCAAGGCAAGCCGCGGCCGAGCCAGCAGGTCTTCCTTGTCCGGGATACAACTTAACATACATTCAACAAGTGGGACACCTGACGCATAAAACACATTCAGCGGTGTACGGAACACATGATGCATCAAACACATTCAGCGGGTTAGGTAAGGACATGATTATCGTTGATTCAGAAAGCTCCCCATCCCAGAGAACTTACACTCCATTACTCAGCACACCTCAACATTCATCCACACACCGTCCCCCAGACTGGTAAGACAGTTTTCTACCGCCCCGGATTCCTCAACCTGACCCTTGTGGCACAGGTACCATTACTCTAGGGAAGGGACAAGGACCACACACATTGGACACACTTTCGCTGCCACCACTGGATCCCACCCTTCTGGTGAATCCAGAAACACATTGCACTAGGGGGGTGACCTACCCTCCCGGGCTAGGGACACCTAACTCCCAGTGTACAAGAACGCATTTTCCACAGAACGGACATTTAAGTAACCTTTAAAACTTTCCAAAGAACAGGTACTTCTAGCAACCTTTAAAAATTTCTACAGAACAGACATTTTTAGCAACCTAACCTGACCTCATGTGGCACAGGTACCATTACTCCAGGGAAGGGACAGGGACCATATACATTGAACAAAATTACGCTGCCACCACTGGATCCCACCATTCTGGTGAATCCAGAAAAACACATTGCACTAGGGAGTTGATCTACCCTCCCGAGCTAGGGACACCTAACTCATAGTGTACAAGAACACATTTTCCACAGAACAGACATTTAAGTAACCTTTTAAAAACAATAATCTCCTTTCTTTGCGACCATTTACAATGCAGAGTTTTGTAGGGAGGCCAGTTATCGTTGTGGTACTGCGCAAACACAAGTCCGGATCCCACCGCTGCCACCAGTGTAGGAAATGGGACCCCCGGCCGGCCAGGGCTTGCGTCACAGCCAGTCAGAGACCACCACTCCTATGTGAAGACTAGGGGGTCACACGTCAAGACAACCCCATCTCACCCTCTAGGTAACGCGGCGCGAGCAGTCAGGCCTATCTCGGAGGTCATGTGTAAAGCATTTGCGCACGCACCCACCAACAACAACATCCAGGGCCTCCCACAAAAGGAACTCCACACAAAGTATATATGAAAATAGTCTTTGTATTAAGAAGGACACATAGGAACACACACTTTACAAGGTGCCAGAGGCACGGGCAGGGTTTATAAGGGACTAGGTACAGGGCAGGGCCAAGGGACCCCTGCCAGGGGTATGCACATGATGGAACTGGCATTAGAATACTTATCAACTGGGAGCTTCCTAGAACTAGTACTAGAACACATAACAACCAGGAGCTTTATGGAACTAGCAGTAGAACTCACTCTGACCAGGAATCACATACATGGGACATCAGATAGTCAGGAGGGAAGGAAGGACAAGGTATATAACACAACAGAGGCCCCATCAGCAGGGCAACACGTAATAACTCTCAGAATCACATTAATGTTAGCCAATAGCGTTCCACAGGCCAGCTGGCCTTTCTGGGGCTAGGGCGCCCAATGTCACGATGTTCAGGGCAGGCTGCAGATAGCCAGGCACAAACCTACACGGGGAAGCTGCCCACGAAGTGCTGGGCAGCTGAGGGGCATCGATGGAGCCTCGCAGGCTCGGGGGAACAATTGCGCCAAGAAGGAGCCCCCAGGGCTCGAGAACAAGATACTGGGCGGAGCCTCGCCGGCTCGAGGGGACAAGGGGCAATGGTGGAGCCTCCCGGGGCTCAGGGGCACAAGGACACGTTGGAGCCTACTCGGGCTCAGGGACACTGGGCCACGGTGGAGCCTCTCGGGGCTCGGAAAGCGTGATGTGGACTGGAGTCGAGCCTCGCAGGCTCGGCGAAACAATGTCAAAGGGTGGAGCCTCTCCGGGCTCAGGACGCAAGGTGTGGGCAGGCAGGGTCCCCCCTCGGGGGACCCGGCATCACTGGGGGCCCCCACAGGCCTCGGAGCACAACAGGAGGATCATTTGAGGGGAGGGGCGGGCACCGGCCATGTGCCCCGATGCCCTCACCACCCCTTGTTGTAAATATTTTTGTCCACCCTAAGCGTGGAAGGGTATACTCAGTTGTGAGTCCCTTGCTCATTGCACCATCAGGATTCAAGCAAGCCGGGCCGAAGAGGCTGAAATGCCAGAAACCGGTTCCCGGTAGCTTGTTTCCTTCCCAGTGTAAGAATTGGCTTTTGTAGTTTGGTTTGCCCTGTTCCCATCATGCACTGGGACAGGAACAGACTAATTTGCATACAGCCAGGTTCTGAAACTGGGATGGTGCAGTGAGCTAAAAAACGGTGTTGGATCTAGCCCTGATCTCTTGACTGGGTGAGAGTATTCTGTTTAATTCAGAGACTCTGTCCCTCACCACCCCTTGTTGTAAATACTCTCCCATGTGCGGCACTCACCGGGTCTGATGCGCCGGGCTCTCCTTGCTCTCCGGGGTGCCCTCTCGCTCCTGGGGGCCCCGGGGGGGACTCGGCAGTTCACCTGAGGGGTATGCAGGGGCGCGGAGTAGGCTTCCGCCGCTCCCTGCATTCTCGGCTCTCTTTCTTCCGCCTCGCCAGCTCCTCGGGCCGCCGTCCAATCACAGCGCGGCCCGGGGAGACGTCAGCAGCAAATCCCGGGCCGGCAGCCAATCCCAGCGCGGCCCGGGAAGGACAACACAAAGGATCCCGGGCCGGTGGCGGTGAACTCGGGGGAAATGACGAGGGCCAGGCTCCCTCGAGTTGTAGGGGAAAATAGCGAGGTGGGCACTCGCTGGGGCTTCAGGTACTTCAGCAGAGCAGGGCAAAACGCCGGGTGGCACCGGCTCGAGGAATCCAGCGTTCCCAAGCGCTGAAACAGGAATGCAGCGCTCCCAGCGCTAGTACCATAAATAAAGCGCTCCAAGCGCTAGAGGGCAGGAATCAGCGCTTCCAGGCGCCAGGTAGGAAGAAGAGCGCTCCCCAAGCGCTAGAGGAAGAATAGCAAAGTCCATAAATAGTCCAGGACCTCGGGTGGAGCACAGCCGCTCCTAGAAGGGGGAAAGGCCATCAGCAGTCCAGGAGTAGGGCATGGCCCAGGAAGGCAAGCCAACCCTGAGCCCAAGCAGCAACAGCCCCTGGTAGATTCAAGTTGAGAACAAGAACGTTTCCAGAGTGTCACAGCACCCTCTTTATACACAACATCCTTTGTCTAAAGGGGCAGGCAGGGAGAGAACCAGCTGAAACTGGTTATGGGGGATTCTTTTCACTGGCCAGGCTAGGGACATCAGACGCACCCCAGGAGGTGGAGCCAGCATTGTGTGGGGAAAACCCAGCCTCATTCAGGACACTCAAACCAGACAATCAATCTGCAAGCAGGCCCAGGCTCACTCCTCCCCTCACATCAGCATGCTAAACACTCCATTCACCACCGGGGCAGACCCTCCCAGATTCTGGGAGCCAGGCTCACCAGCCAGCCTCAGCCAATCACACGCCAGGCACACATTCCACAAATATGCCAACTTCTAAAAGTGGGACTTCTACACTAGACACACTCATGCCGCATATACCGTTGCGCAGCATTCAATCTCACGAGTTCATACATACCAGACTTGACCCTGCACACCCTACGCATCGGGATCTACCAGGGACACATACATTCCCAATGCATTCCTATGGAAGGGCAGGTCTCTCTCTTCACACACACTCAGAGTGGGAGTCACCATCCCCAGGCTACATATAACAACAAAAACTTCAGGGGTGAACCTGCCAGAAGGGCCAAGTCCAACATCCTTGCACTCCTAAATTATGAAGCAAGACGTGTTGCTTTCGTACGGCCGAAAATTTCTCTCCCCCTATGGCTATGAGATATGAATCAAATAAATTGATCCAGTCCTTCCAGTGTATATCTGGATCGTCAATGTCATTTAAGAAAGAGGGGGGTGGGTTCATGGATGATGACACCATGGGACCGGACTACCCTGCCTTACTGCGACTACCTTGAAGCAGGGGTCCGAGGGAATAGGATGTAACTGAATTCAGGATCTAACACTGGTAATTCAGAATAAGCCTTAATAAAGGTACCTGTACTGCTGTACAATGTGTTCCCCAGGCGCCGTGAGCAGGAAACTGGCACTCAAAAAATCCCAAGGCTACAAAAATGCACAGAGGAACAACAAGATTACCAAGGAAATAGGTTGCTCACAATTGGGAAGGACTCTACCGCACTGCAGAGGGTACCTAATATGCTTGGTTTTCACTACTGCCCCATGTACTTGCACTAGTCACCATGTACTGTATCACTTACCACACAGTTTGTAAAATGCCACAGGACGCACAAACCCCCCACCCCGATTGTAAAATTACCTGCTAGCAAAAACAGGCACACTAAAATAGGGGTACAATGGTGTACCTAGTAAATAAGGTAAAATACAGCAGCACTGTAACCACAGGAAGGGAAAGAAACAGGATCGAGCTGCAGGAGGGCAAAGGCTGCACCAGGGAGGTGGCAATTTCAAAGGGCTTAAAAGGTTACGAGGACCCAATATGTATGAGGAAAGACAGTCTAGTGGAAGTCTTGCTACGAAATTAGGCTGTCCCCAAAATCACCAAGCAGAGTATACACGAGGACCTATTTGGACTGGGAGACGTAGCAGTCTTACGGAGTGTAGGCAGGCCCCAATATCACCAAGCACAGTTCCAAATACGTATGCGGGACAACCATCTAGTGGCAGTCTTGCTACGAAATTAGGCAGTCCCCAAAATCACCGAACACAGTCTTACTTGAAACAAGCAGTCCCAGTGCCACCTTCTTCCACATAAATGATGTTCCAGGTCCCAATTAACCGTTCTTCAATCCCCGGTTACCACTCGTATAGCCTCAGCAATGGAATTACTGCCCGAACAGGGAAATGCTGAGGAGGAATGTACGGCGGCCCTGAAGGAGCTGGAGCGCCGGAACTCGCGCCTCCGTGTCACTTGCTGGGCTTCCTGACAGGATTTCTCTGCAACGAGGCTGCGCAGGCCCCGCACCTCACAAGACGAAGAGAATAGCGTCTTAGATCTGCGCCTGCCCAATGCTGACAGAAAATACCCACGGACCAGTAGAGCTGCGGAAAAGGAAACTGACGAGGAAACTCTGAGGTGCCGGGCTACCCCCGCCCAGGGTGGTTCCCCGTGCTGCTATACTGGATTGATGAGATCCTCTATGGAGAGCTGACCTCGGCGCTCTGAAGACGGTGGGGCAACGTGAGCAGCAGTGGAAGCAGGACCTCAGGCGGAGCAAACCGAGGGTGATCCTCGGTGGGAGAGACGAACTGCGAACTGCGGCACTGAGGAACGAGGGCCAGAGCACAAAGAGAACAAAGGGGCTAGAGGCGGCACCTGTACTTGGAGGGATGAAGATCACTGTCCCCCGGCACTGCCTCAGGAGACACCCTTATGACTCACCCTGACTGCCGACGGAAGCACTTAAACTTTGAACAGCAGCGCTCACCACATAGCCCTTATACGCTGGACTCGGCTATGCACACAGCCTCACAGGGTGCGGGAACAGAGGACGTACGCTGATGCCAAGGGTCACGGACAAGCACAGAAGCGTAATCTCTCTGACGGGTCCGCTTCACGAAGCACCACACGATGACCTGTCCAACCAGGGTACTCACGGCTCGTTGGTCTTCTGTCACATGTAGGGCACTGGACACAGCTGGATAATCAAAAGTGACTTTGTGGTATATTTGCAGTCATCCGTTATAAATACCACTACACCAGTCCTGTAATGTAGAAAGACTTGGAAAGCACAGCAGCTTAGTCCATAAGCAGGATCAAGCCAGTGTAGCCACAACGTGTGCAGGCACTGTTACCACCGAAGTACTGGTCACAAGGAACTTTTTACTTGTCACTTGCAAATGGAGAGAGTACTGAAAGGGGAGGTGACAGTACAGCCCCCTGCGCCGAAATCATTGCCAGATTCCATCCTGTTCGTTGCCAGTGTTGAAAAGAAGAATCTTCACACAAACTGAAGGAAAGAACAACCTTTATTCTGTCTCCCAACTCTCCGAACTGTCAGGTGAATTCTAACATTCCAAAGCTGCCTCCAGAGGAAAAAAAACAACCGGTGGAAGTCCGGAGGGGTGGGCGGAATGTGCCCCTAAAGAAACTTAGCAACATACTTAGATTACAACAGTATACATCCCCCAAAGCCTACACCTTCAAATTTAAAAACTCTACAAGTAAGTATATATTTTAAATAATACCAAGACACACCTAATGTATTTTCCAAACAACATTTTTAATGCATACCTTCCTTTTTTACTATCTCCTTAACAGATAATTTATACATACTCTTCACCAACTCATCAAAAATTAAGAAAAACACAAAGTGCCAAAGTAAGGGGTCAATTAGGATGACGGGCGGTGGCACCACCGTGGTGGTGGTGGGGTGGAAAAACAGCATTTACCGCCAGCGAGCAGCGGAACTCACGTCCGCAACATTGGATAGGTAAACACAGGTCATTTCCCGTCCGCCGCGGAGCGCCGCGCACCGCCATCAAAGTGCGCCCACCACCGCGGCGGCGGGAGTCAATCGCGACCCTCCGCCGCTCCCGATGACGTCCGCCCCGCCCGACAAATTAGGATGGCCCAAACAAGCAGACGCACCACAGCGGAGACACCGCACAGCTGAAGCAGGCGGAAAGTCGACAGTGGAGCACGAACGCCGAGACCCGACATGAACCCCATGGATCCAGCCCTCAACATGCATTCGGTCATGTACCTGCTGCAACCCTATCGCCAGATGGGCCGCTGCGGACGCCGCCGCAGGTACGCCACTACACATATGCACCACACAACACACATGCCGACACATTGCCCAAGCACCACACAAGCATCCTGCTGGGGGGCACAACACATCCGCATGGATTGGGTACCCACACACCACCCACCTCACAATTAGGCACCCCACAGCATCCGGAACACACAATGTCCACCAACCAGCAGCAACGTCACGGTCACGTCACCGCCGCGGTTAACACATGCGCACCATGCAGAAGGCAGGGCCACACCAAGGCATGGGCAGGGCACAAACATTACAAGGACACACCACCCACAACCACACTGCACCCCACCCGAGCTACTCACAGTCCAGGTGCTCATCCCATGCACCCCCATGCACACCAACAAGCACTGTAACAACAAGCACAATACACACACATGGCAACACACAACACACAACCAGGGACACAGGCACTGCAGGATTGGCTGCCAAGGAGCACACAACACCAGTGCACTCCCCACAGCCCACACAATTGCATACAATCATCCACACAGGGCAAGACAAAACAAACAACAGGCATACAACTCCTGGCTGACACATGTGTGTCCCACACTATACAGGGGCACACATACATACACTACAAACGTACACCCTTCACACTGCACACCTCTGCTACACCCAACACCACACATGACATGTAAGCCATGCCACCAGGACTGAGGTCCAACACAAGATGACCATACACATACACGCCTATACACGCCTGGGCATACAGAAAAGAAAACACACACATACCTCATGACATCAGAGCCAGCAACAAACCCACTGAACAGCAGCACACCCTGTGCTGCCAGTGTCCCCCAACATGACCTGTGAACAGTGTATGCAACAACAGCAAATCACCAACAAGAGAACTGCATGTCCTGTAAAATAGCCATCACAGAGTACAACATCAGTTGGGCCAGAATGAACTGAAGACCCTGTCACCCCTGTCTACAAATCAGATGGCTACAAAGAGCCTTGCAATGTTGAACTTAATAATATTGCATGGAACACAGTCAAGCAAATTCAAACAAGAAAAGGACTATAATCAGCAAGGAGACTGATAAAACACACACCAGAAGCAACTGTATTTATTCACATATTGCACAGATGTAGCAATACAACATTAGTAGACAACAGCAAGCCACAAAATCATGTACAAATGGTAGAGACTATGCACAGGTGAAACACAAACAAGAAGGCCAGAGTCCATGGCACAGGGGAGAGTACAGCACAGCAGAGCAACAGGCCCAGAGTCCAGCAAGTACATGATAGGCTGCACAGGGGAGAGTACAGCACAGCAGAGCAACAGGCCCAGAGTCCATGGCAGGGGAGACAGCAAGTACATGAGAGGCTGCACAGGGGAGAGTACAGCACAGCAGAGCAACAGGCCCAGAGTCCAGCAAGTACATGAGAGGCTGCACAGGGGAGAGTACAGCACAGCAGAGCAACAGGCCCAGAGTCCATGGCAGGGGAGACAGCAAGTACATTAGAGGCTGCACAGGGGAGAGTACAGCACATCAGAGCAACAGGCCCGGAGTCCATGGCAGGGGAGACAGCAAGTACATGAGAGGCTGCACAGGGGAGAGTACAGCACAGCAGAGCAACAGGCCCAGAGTCCATGGCAGGGGAGACAGCAAGTACATGAGAGGCTGCACAGGGGAGAGTACAGCACATCAGAGCAACAGGCCCAGAGTCCATGGCAGGGGAGACAGCAAGTACACGAGAGGCTGCACAAGGGAGAGTACAGCACAGCAGAGCAACAGGCCCAGAGTCCAGCAAGTACATGAGAGGCTGCACAGGGGAGAGTACAGCATAGCAGAGCAACAGGCCCAGAGTCCATGGCAGGGGAGATAGCAAGTACATGAGAGGCTTCACAGGGGAGAGTACAGCACAGCAGAGCAACAGGCCCAGAGTCCAGCAAGTACATGAGAGGCTGCACAGGGGAGAGTACAGCACAGCAGAGCAACAGGCCCAGAGTCCATGGCAGGGGAGACAGCAAGTACATGAGAGGCTGCACAGGGGAAAGTACAGCACAGCAGAGCAACAGGCCCAGAGTCCATGGCAGGGGAGGCAGCAAGTACATGAGAGGCTGCACAGGGGAGTGTACAGCACATCAGAGCAACAGGTCCAGAGTCCATGACAGGGGAGACAGCAAGTACATGAGAGGCTGCACAGGGGCGAGTATAGCACAGCAGAGCAACAGGCCCAGAGTCCGTGGCAGGGGAGACAGCAAGTACATGAGAGGCTGCACAGGGGAGAGTACAGCACATCAGAGCAACAGGCCCAGAGTCCATGGCAGGGGAGACAGCAAGTACATGAGAGGCTGCACAGGGGAGAGTACAGCACAGCAGAGCAACAGGCCCAGAGTCCAGCAAGTACATGAGAGGCTGCACAGGGGAGAGTACAGCACAGCAGAGCAACAGGCCCAGAGTCCATGGCAGGGGAGACAGCAAGTACATGAGAGGCTGCACAGGGGAGAGTACAGCACATCAGAGCAACAGGCCCAGAGTCCATGGCAGGGGAGACAGCAAGTACATGAGAGGCTGCACAGGGGAGAGTACAGCACATCAGAGCAACATGCCCAGAGTCCATGGCAGGGGAGACAGCAAGTACATGAGAGGCTGCACAGTGGAGGGTACAGCACAGCAGAGCAACAGGCCCAGAGTCCAGCAAGTACATGAGAGGCTGCACAGGGGAGAGTACAGCACAACAGAGCAACAGGCCCAGAGTCCATGGCAGGGGAGACAGCAAGTACATGAGAGGCTGCACAGGGGAGAGTACAGCACAGCAGAGCAACAGGGCCAGCAACACACACAGGTCGCAAACAATTGTCTTCACTAGCACACTTGTGTGGGGCACAGGCGCATGAGTGTGTTGACAACTCACTCCTGGCTGTCATTCGGACTGGGACCTGGCTGCGTTTTGTGGACAGCAGGCCCACTTGACTGTGGTGAAAGAGGCCCCTGTGATGTTGTAATAACAGAGGGCCTGCAAGGTGGAGGGCTGTGTGGACCAGGTGGCACAGTGGCACGTGGAGGTGGAGTCATGCACACCCCTGACACAGTGTGGGTGGGAGATGTTGGAGGGGTGCCCTTCTACTTTTTGGGTACATGAAATGGCTTCCCTGTCTTGGGGTTGATGGGAAGTGGTGATGACACAATAGGCACACAAACCAACTGTCACACATCAGGGGCAGATACTGGCACTCCCTCTGGTGATGTGCTTGATCCTGCAGAACTCTTGGGCTGGCTACGCCTCTGGACCACCTTACCCTCTCTGGAAGTTGTACCCCCTACAGTGCCCACCTTCCCACTTCCCCCAGGGGTGGTGTCTACAGTGCCCTCCTGTCCCTTCTTGCCAGGGCTGGTCACAACACTGCCCTCCTTTCCCTTGATCACTGGGCTGGACACAACACTGCCCTCCTTTCCCTTCTTCACTGGCCTGGACACAACACTGGCCTCCTTTCCCTTGATCACTAGCCTGGACACAACACTGGCCTCCTTTCCCTTGATCACTGGCCTGGACACAACACTGGCCTCCTTTCCCTTAATCACTGGCCTGGACACAACACTGGCCTCCTTTCCCTTAATCACTTGCCTGGACACAACACTGGCCTCCTTTTCCTTAATCACTGGCCTGGTCACAACAGGGCTCTCCTCTGCCTCAATGACTAGGCTGGTCACAACAGGGCTCTCTTCTGCCTCAATGACTGGGCTGGTCACAACAGGGCTCTCCCCACCTTCCTCGATGTACTTTGTTTTGGGGTTGATGTGATGGGTGGTTGTGTCCCTGTGCTCCCCCCAGGTGTACCCATGACATGCCACACATCCCCTGTGGGCATAGGAGAGTCAATTTCTGGGGATGCCTCTGCAGCAAATGAGCCTAATGTCTGCCACAATGATCTTCTGGCACTGCTCTTCTGTGACTTTCCCTTGTCTGTGCATATTGGGGGGGCCCTGCTCTTCTTTGGGGATGGAGTCTGTGGACGGGATTGTTTTGTTTGGGTCTGACGTGTACTCCTAGTGTTGTATCTGTTAGGTAATGTAGGTGCCAAGTGGTCACTGTGATCTGATGTGGCCGCTGAATGGCTGGTCGTCACAGGCATATGAGCTGCAATGGGAGCATGTGCCTGTTGGAGGGCTGACGTGACTGTGGCTGACAATGCCTGGAATGTACGGTGTATCCCACCCACGTCAGAGTGTATGCCCTCCATGAATGCAATCACCTGGCCTAATTTGTTCTCGTTGACAGCGGTGCCATGTGTGAATGTCACTCTTCCCCTCTTAGTAACACGGATACGGCCAGCACCAGAGGAAGTGGATGGGAGGCTGGGCACTGGCCACTGGGTGTCAGATGCAGCAGCAGACTCCCCATCTCCTGTGCCTGCTAACATGGATGCATCACCGCTGGCATCAGATGAAGTGGTACTCTGTCTCTCAGCCACGGATTCCTCCTGCATACTCCTGTCACCCTCAGATGCGCTGGTGTGCTCACTGTCACTTGGCTCAGTCTCACTTGGCTCTGCTGCCGCTGTCGTGCTGGTCTCGCCACCACTTGTCTCTGGACCATGTTCCGCCGTGGTGTCTTGCGATTCTGCATTAGTGAGAGAAACAGGGTTGTGTAAGTGTCATCATCTGGTCACACGATTACAGATCAATGCAGCACAGTACAGGCCTAGAGCTACATGGTAACCATCACACCCTGCAATCACTGTGCAGCTACACACTATATAGTCCACAACAGTGCCTGTCATGCAGACAAACTGCCTGGAGTGAGGCATGTCGATGCCACACAGCACAACACCCTGCCCGTGGATGGAGTGCCCCCACCCCACATTCACCTGCCCCATGGACATTATGTGGCCACAACACTCATCACCACTGACAGCCCTACAGGGAACCAAAGGGGACCACACACACCTGTTCTGACTACACATGCCACAATGCCAACCAGGCCATAGCAAGCACCATGTGCCAATCTGGGTTCATATTGTCGTCGGATGTGTGGGCCTCAAACATCATGGTGCATGCAAAGTAGACAGACATGGTGTCACACTCATGAAGTGGACACTGCAGTTCGGCACAATATGGACTCCCCAGACCATCCCAATGAAGAGTGACCATGTGGCCACAATAAATCTGTCAAGGATTGAGGACTGCAGGCAGGAGCAACACAGTAAGGCCATGGTGGGCCAATGCCTCATACAGGCACATATCACAGTCGCCACTCACATCACACATCACAGCATGGCAACACACGCACATCACATGTGTCACCGCTGCCACAGGCCCTGTACACATGCATCCACTCCGAGACACACTATCCCTCCCCAGATACTCACCATCCCTGTCTTGCAGCGATGCCCCTTCAGACGTGCATCTAGGTCTGGATTGGTGACTGCCAGTATGCGTCCCATCTGCGGAGTCATGGTGCGCCGTGCCAAACGCCCTGTGCGTGGTAGCATCCCCAAGGTCATCTCTGCCACTTGCTTAGCCAGCCGGCTGATGTCATCCCACCTCTTGTGACAGTGTGTGTGTCGTCTGTTTGATACCCCCAGGGCTCGCACCTTTGCTGCTATGGCCCTCCACAAGGCCTTACATTGGTGTGCCTTGAGCTGCAGGTATGAGAGTAAAGAAGGGCAAAAGAACATTTATAAAATGTGAGATATCAGCATCTATCAGTACAGCAGCCAGACACTGACTCAGGACTCACAGTAAGCTCCCTCCCTCCCAAACTGGGAGTACCCTCACGAGGGCACTCTGCATGGCAGGAACATTAGTGAATGCATGCACACAAATGCATGATGCCTCAACACAAATGCATCAACAGCAGTGTGTAGTTCAGTAATTGTAGAGGGCACTGATGGGACATATCTAATATTCAGTGTGAAGCAACTGTAGCAGGTAAGTCGGCCGATGTTCAACGTTTGGCTGTGCAGCCACTGAACCTACTCTGTGGGTCACACTGACTCTGACTACAGGGGCACCCACAAATGTCCTCACAGGCATTCACTGTCCTGCCATCTAAAAGGATAACAGCCGTTGGTTCTGTATGGCCGACAATGTAACACACCCCACTCACATATACGAGTACAGGGCTAGGAAAGAGTAACATTGCAACACACACACTCCCTCGAGCTGGAGACAGCTTGTCTGTCAGTATTTGTCATCACCCCACATCCCCAATCATATAATGCAGCATCACCACTACACGTCTGACACCACCCTGCCCTACAGCTCCCTTCATGGTGACTTACCACAACATTGGGACCACCGAACAGCCGTGGGTACTGTGCCAGCACCTCGTCCACAAGGACATCCAGCTCCTCACTCGTGAATGGACTGGCACAGATCTTATCTGTTCTTGACATCCCTGTGGATATGGCAGACCTGTGGTGGAAGTGAGTTGTCAGGGGTCTGAGACAGCAGGCTCTTGGGGCAGCAGCAGGACAGGGTCCCAGTCAGCAGGCTCTTGGGGCAGCAGCAGGACACGGTCCCAGTCAGCAGGCTCTTGGGGCAGCAGCAGGACAGGGTCCCAGTCAGCAGGTTCTTGGGGCAGCAGCAGGACAGTGTCCCAGTCAGCAGGCTCTGTGAGCAGTGAAAATGTGAGGCTCACTCCCACAGATTTATAGCCCCCTGGGGTCCTTAGGAAGCTTAAAAGCTGCTACAATTGGTTGTCCCGGTCTGCATTATTTAAAAGCATCCAATGACTGCCTCCGCAGTAGCGTAGCACACCTTCCGCAATTTTCAAATCTGCATCATGCCACCGCCATCATCGCTGCCATTGGCCGCATGCAATGCTCCAAGGCTGTGATGCACCGTGGGTGCCCGGGGTGCGCTACCGCGATGGTGCATCATTCAAAAGCATCCAATGACCGCCTCCGTGGTAGCGGAGCACACCTTCTGAGATTTTCGAATCTGCATCATGCCAACGCCATCATCGCTGCCATTGTTCGCATGCAATGCTCCAAGGCTGTGACGCACCGCAAGTGCCTGGGGTGCGCTACCACGATGGTGCATCATTCAAAAGCATCCAATGACGCCTCCGCGGTAGCGGAGCACACCTTCCGTGATTTTCAAACCTGCATCATGCCACCGCCATCATCGCTGCCATTGGCTGCATGCAATGCCCCATGGCGGTGATGCACTGCTGGGGCCCGGCGGTAGGTACAGCGACTCATGCGGCGGAGCATACCCACCGCCATATACACATGTCCATATGCCAATGGCTACCTTGTCTGGGGAGATGGTGGTGCTGGGGTCATACCACCGGGGCCCGGCGGTAGGTACCGCGACTCAAGCGGCGGAGCATACCCACCGCCATATACACATGTTCATATGCCAATGGCTACCTTGCCTGGGGAGATGGTGGTGCTGGGGTCACACCGCCAGGGCCCGCCATTAGGTACCGCGACTCATGCGGCGGAGCATACCCACCGCCATATACACATGTCCATATGCCAATGGCTACCTTGTCTGGGGAGATGGTGGTGCTGAGGTCACACTGCCGGGGCCCGCGGTAGGTACCGCGACTCATGCGGCGGACATACCCACCGCCATATACACATGTCCATATGCCAATGGCTACCTTGTCTGGGGAGATGGTGGTGCTGAGGTCACACCGCCGGGGCCCGCCGGTAGGTACTGCCATTTTCGTACCCATTTGTGTGTATGTCAATCAAGGACACTTTATCAGCACCCTGCAGCAACATGGTGAAGGGGACATCATTGTACACACGATGCCACACAGCTATGACATCCACATGTGGACGCACGTTCAGTGTGAGTCACTTTGGCCTGTGGTTCAGCCATTTTAGTGACACATTTGAAGGCTGATGATGATTGACAGACTTCAGCTGTTGTAAATGATGTCATGACGTTTAATGTGTTGTGGGTCAAAGCAGACCTTGACCTGGCTGGTGTCACCGGATTGTATCGGACCAGACTTCTGCTTTCACAACTGCTCATGCACACAACCGGAAGTGTTCCTGCTACTGTGATCATTGTGTGGATGAATGTGTTCTGACTTTACAGGATGCCTTGAGGTGTGGCAGGTACAGCAGATGGGTATGATAGACATAGTAAGTCACAATACATTGGAAGGTCTTGCTGCACCTTGTCTGCACATGTGAATTGTTCATCCATTATATCCACATTCACAGTCCCAGATGTGTTTGTGACACTTGTGTATTGTCACTGGAGAGGCGTGCCCTCTGTGTGTAGCTATTGGCCAGCCATATAACCTGATGTGCCATGCATCTCTCTGGCACTCGTTGTTTTCCCATGACATCATTGATGTTTTGTGCTATGCCCATCTCATGATGCTTGTCACTGACATTTTCATTTCACTCCTCAACTAGGAAGAGGCCGAAACTCCTACGTCACCTGACAGTGCTGGAGGACATGGAGAATGAGGCAATCATCAGGAAATTCAGGCTGGACAGACCTACATTGAAGATCGTGTGTGATCTATTGGAGCCCCACCTGCAACCTCGCCGTCTCTATCCTACGGCATTCACACCCACCTACAAGGTGATGGCAGCACTCCACTTTTTTGCGACTGGTTCCTTCCAGGAGACCGTGGCTAACGCTGGGGGTGAGGTTCCGTGACGATTTGAACCCGTGTTTTCAACATTGTCGTAAACTCACAATTTTGGTATCAGTGAACCGCAAATGATCCATTTAGCATATCCTGGTGTTTTCGCTATGCTACGAGCAAGAGCACTCTTGTTATAACCACATTTCTGATTCACCCATGGCATCCATTTTAGATTATGGCAGCCATCTTGTATTCTTGCCCTCACATAGTCAATGGACACACAGTGACCTCTGATCAATTCATTTCACTTAAGGACACGTAGGCTTTAGCCGGCGATTCACCTTGCTAGTGACACGTGCACCTTAGGACAGAAACGCTGTGGCCGCATGACTCGGCAAAAGCTGCCTCCTTTGCCTGAGGTCAGTCCTGCTATACTGGTTCTCGTGTTCGTTGGCCTGATCATGATTAGGCGGCCGAAGCTGGTAGCCTTGCCCATTTACGACCCACAAACATCTCTTATCCTGTTTTTCTATCTTCTGCACCTGGCTCTGCTCCTCTCCTTCTGGGCCTTTATTGGGGGGAGGTAACGAAATTTACGATGAGACGGTCTGGCTCTTGAATGAAAAGATGACATGGGATTATGATCGAACAGTGGGAACCTCTAATTCGTAATGTTTTGACATCAGATATTGCTGACGATTCCTGTGTAACGCCAAATATTTATTGTTTAGGACATGAAGGTTTAGAAACGTACTAGCATGTGAAGAATGTTGCCCCAAGCTAAATAATTTGTATTTAAGGAGCAACCCACTTTGTGCAAATCAAACAGGCTCCTAGAATCTGCCCGTGTGTAGTTTCTGTGACTTCTGTGTCCCTGCAGTAATAAACTTTTGGTCTTTGACGCCACCATCGAGAAGCCCGTGTTTCTGTTTATTTGTGCACCGAGACAGGTAGAACTCAGGGGTCTTCGGGTGTTGTCCCTGACACCTCTGGACAGTACCAGAAAGTCCAGAACTCCAATTGGCGCCCAACGTTGGGCGACGTCATTTGGTACCGGTCCAAAAGCCTGAAGAGTTCGAGAAGCTTCGTGTGAAGATTCCAGAGGGAGGCGCCCCACTTCATCGATCCCGGCATATCGCAAAAGTGGCCCGACGTTCTCTTCCACGAGGGTTCCCGTTCGGACGGCTGCAGTGGTCCGCTGCCTTGACTGTCGCCCTGTCTTGGACCCGAGGTGCAGACCTTAGTACGGCGAGACGAGACGGGTTTCTCCTTGGTGACGTCTTCAGTGCCTCAGTTAAGTATTAAGTGGTTGCTAGTGGTTGATAGTTGTTTGGTTACTTCGTAAGGGTTTGCTCCTGTTTTGGTTAAACCTTTTAGTTCCTTGGTTTGGTTTGGTTTCGTAAGATTATCACTGGTTGTTCTGGTTACGATAATCTTTTTGGTTTAGTTTGGGTATCGATACATTAGTTCATTTTGGTAGGCCTAAGTTCTTAGTTCGAGTGCACACCTTTGTCTGTGTCTGTTTTGTGTTCCGGTTTATAAAATGATAAGTCGGAAAAACTGTATGTTTTCATGTTTTGGTTGCAACAGGGATTCCCGGTTGGAGGACTCGTGTCTGGTTCCTCCGATTGGAACTCCACTTTATGATCTGTACTGTAAACACGGTGTGGGTCCTATATCTTATAATGAGGTATGGATCCGCTACACGGAGAAAGATGGTGTCCTTAGTTGGCCACTACATGGTAGTTTTGAACCCGAGATTCTCGATAATTTAGAAATGAAATTGTTTAAGAAGAAAGCCCGGCCGGCAATGTTTGATTCTTTCCGTTATAGGCGAAAAGAATCCAAACAGAGAGAGACTAAAAAGTTGAAGAAAGAGCAAAAAGAGCAAGAATTGACTTTAGAACAGTCTGCCAAGCAGCTGCAACTCAATGAATCTGAGAAAGCAATAGAGATAGCCAATAGAGAGCGTAATTTAGCGATAGACAAGTATTACCCTGCCTTGCCATCGAGTACAGCTAAGATAGTAGAGGACCCTGAAAAGGATCCCCTGTTGTCTTACTTGTTGAGGTCACCCCCACCGTATGCACAGGGTGCTACAGCTCCTCCTTTGCCGAATGTTCAGTTACCGGTTGCTGGACAGCCTGGTATACCTGCTCCTGCTCCCCTGAATCAAGCTCCTGTACTTCCTGTGGTTAACAATATTCCTCCGGCACCCCCTCTTCCAGGGTTGCCAGCTCCTCTGCCTATGCCTGTACCACTGATACCTATTGTTTCACAAGCTACTTTGCCTGCTACCCCTACTGTTGCTGTTTCTTCTGTCCCTACTACTACTCTCCTCCAAACTTCTGCAAGCTACGTGACTCCGCTTTCTGTTCGTCGGAGAATCACTGATTCTGTCTCTCATATTCTATCTCCCTTTTACAAAACTTTGATTAGGAGTCCTGTCTCTGACTCCGTTCAGAGACGTAGTCAGCTTCCTAGTAGTGAGGAACGTGGAATATTAGATTCCACTGCCCTCAGGTGGATTTCGAAAGTTGGAAGGTATAATGTACAAGATGTATTAGATACATTCATGCAATGGAAAGAACCGACACAGCGCTATGTGTTTGATGTCATGTGTTCGCTTTTACGTGAAGAGTGGGAGGAGAGCGATTCTGAACAAGTACCAGATGAACCAATTCATGTTCAACAAAAATTTGCTGCAGGTATGATAGTTGGTCAGGAGATAAAAGAAGCAATGGAACTGATTTTAGATTTTAGATTCGATCCTTCCCTCCGTTCACCGAGAGATCTAGAAAAACGTAGCACAAAACAAGGTCGTCAATATCCAATGAGGGAAGTTCCGCCAATATGGCGCGAAGCTGTGCAAGCTGATGCGGCCCATGGTATTGTAGCCGCTCCGGCCCAATTCCAGAGAGTGTGGATACACATTCCGTGGAAGCGAGCTGAAGTGTTAGCAGTAAAGCAGGCCTTGCCAGATCCGCATAAAAATCCCGCTGGATATTACAAAGAGCTAGCCCAGACGGTTGAAGCTTGCGTAATGAATTTAGCGGACATTGACATGCTATTTGGCAATGTAGTACCGCAACCAATTTGGACTAAAATTCGTAAAGAAAATCATCCAGTTGCACTAGGTGGTTTTTGGGCAGCTATAATAGTGGCGGATGGTCAACAAATAGGTGGTTCTAAACCCGAACCTCTAATTGCTGATTTGCCCGGTAGAATAATTGATTTAATGAAAACCCTGATGCCAGCATTGCGCGTTAATTGGGACAAATTGTCCGCATGTAAGCAGAAGAAGGACGAAAGCGTCTCCGACTTTTTCACTAGATTTGAAGAAACTTTCGTAGATCACAGTGGTCAGGATATGAGCACGGAAGGAGGCCAGAGACTATTTGTTGATAAATTTGTGCACAATCTGTTACCAGAGCTCAGTAATAAATTAAAAGATTCTGAAAGTGAGTGGGCTGTCTCTACGACTGCGCAAATACTTGCAACTGCCCAGTACTATGAAAATAGGGATAAAGAAGAGAAAGAAAAATCAGAAAAGAAAACAAAAGATTTAAAAACTAAAGTTCTTTTGCAGCAAGCATATCCACCTCGCACGAATCAGACAAACACACAGCAAGGGCCATACCAAAGGACCGACTATGGTTCTCAGAGACCGCAATACCAATGGAATCAGTGTGCTTATTGCAAAAAGGAAGGTCATTATAAGAATGAGTGTCCAGTACTAGCACAAAACAATGCTGCTGCAGCTCAGAGAGGTCGTGGTGGTTCTACGCAAAATTCTAGAGGTCGAGGACGAGGTGCTATGCCTCCACAAACGAATGATCGCCCTTCTAATTATTTTGATCAGCGAAATGGACAATCTGCACAACCAACTAGATCTCAACAGTATCATGTTGAGGATTACTGTGAAGTTAGTGAGGAATTTCAGCAAAATGAGTACTAGGACAGCCATGGACAAAGAGAGGGAGTAGTATCAGTTCCAGTAGATCAGAGTGGGCCTTATGTCGCAGTAGCCACATCAGGTGTAGTCGAACCGTTTCTGTTGGATACTGGTGCAGCAAAAAGTTCTATCATACATGCGAAACTCCCTGGCGCACCTTTGTCTGGCTTAACAAATGTTTCAGTAGGTTTTTCAGGCGCCCCTGTTCACAACCCCGTATCTGGTCCTTTGTCTATTTCTGTTGGGCCTCGTCAATTGAAAGCACCTCTGATTTTGACGACCGGTTGCAATGAAAATCTGCTTGGTTTAGACTTGTTAAAACGCCTGTATGCGACTTTGTACTGTTCTCCGTCAGGAGTACAGCTTACATTGGGTAAGAGAATCATCTCCCCGATGTACTTGTCAATGGATGCGCTCCCACTGGAGCTGCGTTCTCTCCCTGATACTCTTTGGGCGACTGGTCCTAACAATGTAGGTCTTTTGGAAATTCCACCATATGTAGTCACTTTAAAAGCAAATGTCAAATTCCCACGAATCCCACAATACAAGATCTCTAGTGAAGGTGAACGTGCGCTCTTATTGATCGTGCAAGATTTGATCAAGAAAGACGTGGTAGAGGAAACTAGAGGAAATGTCTGTAACAGCCCTGTACTACCTATTTTAAAACACACTGATCCTTCAAAGCCTCCAGTCTATAGATTTGTAATTGACCTTAGAGAGGTTAACAAAATTGTGATCCCACAGTTTCCTGTGGTTCCAGACATTACTGCATTGTTAACGTTGATTCCTGCTACAGCCACATGGTTTTCAGTGATCGACTTGAAGAATGCCTTTTTCAGCATTCCGATAGCCGAAGAAAGCAAAGATATTTTCGGCTTCTCTCTAGGAGGCCGAAGCTTCAGGTTTAAACGTGCTCCACAAGGCTATTGTGAGAGTCCATCCATTTACAGTCAGGCATTAAAAGGTCAGTTAGATTCTTTTGTACTCCCTTCTGGTTCTGCTTTAGTGCAATATGTCGATGATCTTCTAGTGGCTGCCGATGACAAGGAAACTTGCAAAGCAGCTACAATTTCCCTATTGCATCATTTGTATGATTTAAATCACAAGGTGTCACCTTCAAAAATGCAATATTGTTGTCAAGAAGTGACCTACCTAGGTCATCTCTTGTCAAAGGAGGGAAGAAGGTTGACCCCAGAGAGAATAAAAGCAATTACACAGATGAATGTTCCTAGCACACAGAGAGAAGTGCGTGCCTTTTTAGGTATTACCTCATACTGCAGGCAATGGATCCCACATTTTTCTCTTTTGGCGAAACCATTGGTGGCCCTGACTGGAAAAGGTGTTCCGAGTCCGGTGCCATGGTCTGCCGAATGTCAGCAAAGTTTCTCTGAGTTACGAAATGCACTGTGTTCAGCTCCTGTGTTGGGTACACCTGACTACAGTAAGCCATTTACACTCTATGTTCACGAGAGAGAAGGTTGCGTGTTAAGTGTTCTGACGCAACGATTTGGTGATAAACAACGCCCTTGTGCGTATTTTTCATCAACATTAGATCCAGTAGCCAGAGCGTTGCCTAGTTGCTTAAGAGCTACAGCAGCAGCTGCAGCGTCCATTCGACAATCTGCTGGTTTGGTCATGAACAACATGCTAGTGGTCATGGTTCCACACGCCGTGGACACACTCATGAACCGAACCAAGACGCAGCACCTTACCAGTGCTAGATTATCAGGCTATGAGCTGACACTGCTAGGAAGTCATATTCAGATTAAAAGATGCAACGTATTGAATCCAGCAACATTGTTGCCGACTAGTCAGGAGTCGAGTGATTCTGAACCACATGACTGTTGTTTCAGAACTGAAGAGGAGACAAAAGGACGGATTGATGTTTTAAATTGGAGAACGGTGATGTAACAGCTGCCTACGCAGTAACGACTTTGAGTACGATCGTGGAGACTGCTAGAGTGAGTCAGAATTCTGCCCAAGCTGCAGAATTAATTGCATTGACTAGAGCGTGTGTTTTAGCTAAGGGAAAGAGAGTGAATGTGTTCACAGATAGTCAGTACGCGTTCGGTGTAGCCCATAGTTTTGGCCGATTGAGGAAGGAAAGAGGTTTTATTACGTCCCATGGGACTAAGACCCAGCATGGTCAGCTAGTCAATGACTTGTTGGAATCTCTAACCTTACCAATGGAAGTTGCGATTGTGAAGTGCAGTGCTCATCGAGCAATCACGGATGATGTTGGTCGTGGAAATGCTTTCGCTGATGAGACCGCTAAACAGACAGCTAGAAATACGATGAGTGGGATGTATGTTTCAACGTCTGCAAGATGGGTTACTGAATCGGGAATGTGTGAGGACACAGTGGAAAGTGTGAAAGCAATCCAGGAAGAAGCGACTGAGGAAGAAAAGCTTGCATGGAAAGAGAATACGGGTAAATTGGACTCGAGTGGATGTTGGATTGATTTGTCGGAACAGCAGCGTTGGATGTTGCCTGATGCGTATGTGCTTGCGGTGGTAACGATGGCGCATGGAGCAGCGCAAGGTCGGTCTTTCTGTTAGTTCTGGGAACTCCCAGGGCTGATAGAGGCATTTTCATCTACGTGCATATCATCAGTGGTCGCGAGCGGTTGTAGAAGATGGAGCTTCCTGGGCTGCACTGAGAGAATGTAATTTATGTTCGCAGAAATAGACTCTACAAGATTCTTCATAACAAATGTTTTCTGATGCAATGTGCAATTACGTTTTTGATTGTTTTAATAACGTTGGTGGGTGAAATCGTCTTTGGTATACATTTAATTTTTGCACCGATACCAACTACAGTACCTCCCCTTGATCTTGTTTCTTCTACTGTTGCTTCTTTTCATTCCTTTCATCCGTTCCCTGAACATGAGCAAGCTCGACGCTCAGAATTTATAAATAACACTTTTGTACAGCTCCTGCATCAACACCAACTGGTAGTTAACACAACAGACTGCTGGGTATGTGGGTTGATACCACACACTATGGATAAAGGCATTCCCTATCTGGTATTGCCTTTTAGCTACAATGGATCATGTCGGGCCTTCCAAACTGTATTTGTCTATGCTCTCGAGACCTATCCCCCGCGTCCTCCACGTTCCGCTAAGTATACCTCCGTTAACAAAGCCTTGATAAAGGGAATAACTGACATGATTAAAGACGTCAATAACTCCCCATCTGTCCCTAGAGATGAACTACGAGTTTATCTGAGTTGGAATTCTACCGAGTATAGCATTAGTTTGGGTGAAAGCAAGCGTAAGAGCTCCACTCCAGTCTGGGTCGTACCTCACCGAGGTCAATTCTGCTTGCAAGGTAATGGGAGAAATCCGAGAGCTCGGCTAGGGAAGAGTGACTGTGTTGAGACTTACGTGTATCCGTCTTACTCTTCCCCTGCCTTCCTAACTGCTAAGGGTACCTACTTCATCTGTCAGGATAGGGCATATACATGGCTGCCTGCTGACTTTTCAGGTTCATGCTATATTGCTCGACTGTTGCCTCCGACATACACTGCCTCTCCAGATTATCACAAGACCAGAGTAGCAAGAGGTGTTTTCAGCAAAGAAGATACCGCTGGTCAAGAAGCCGGAGACTTTTTCAAAGGTTTCCTTCCGTTCTGGGGGCCTATGGCATGTTGTAGAAATCTACGTCAGCTAACACGGGTAGTTGAATCTACTATTACAGAAACTGCTGGTGCCCTTAGTAATTTAACAGCTGAGCTTCAGGCGGATCGTCTCATGACGTTACAGAACCGTATGGTTCTTGATGTAATACTTGCAGATCGAGGTGGGGTATGCAGAATGATCCAATCGAGCTGCTGTGTTTTCATCCCCAATAATGCTCCGACAGTATACGAAGCAATCTCTAAGCTACACAAGATTTCCGACTCTGTTCACGTAGACAAGGGAAATTGGTCCTTGATGGAATGGCTTTGGACTCTACTATCTGCGTGGGGATGGAAGGTTCTGATGGTCGTTGGTATTATCTTAATATTCCTATTCTCGTTCTGCCTTATTATCCAATGTGGTTCCGCTTTGTGTAGCCTCTGTGCTGCAACCTGTTTTAGAAAACCACCTGCGTTTGGAGACAAGGTACGAGAAAGGATGATGCTGCAACAACATATCACTGACCTAATGAACATCGAGATAGACTCTGACATAGACTGAGTAATTGCCTATGTAAGGGCAAAAGGAGGGTCTGAGGTTCCGTGACGATTTGAACCCGTGTTTTCAACATTGTCGTAAACTCACAATTTTGGTATCAGTGAACCGCAAATGATCTATTTAGCATATCCTGGTGTTTTCGCTATGCTACGAGCAAGAGCACTCTTGTTATAACCACATTTCTGATTCACCCATGGCATCCATTTTAGATTATGGCAGCCATCTTGTATTCTTGCCCTCACATAGTCAATGGACACACAGTGACCTCTGATCAATTCATTTCACTTAAGGACACGTAGGCTTAAGCCGGCGATTCACCTTGCTAGTGACACGTGCACCTTAGGACAGAAACGCTGTGGCCGCATGACTCGGCAAAAGCTGCCTCCTTTGCCTGAGGCCAGTCCTGCTATACTGGTTCTCGTGTTCGTTGGCCTGATCATGATTAGGCGGCCGAAGCTGGTAGCCTTGCCCATTTACGACCCACAAACATCTCTTATCCTGTTTTTCTATCTTCTGCACCTGGCTCTGCTCCTCTCCTTCTGGGCCTTTATTGGGGGGAGGTAACGAAATTTACGATGAGGCGGTCCGGCTCTTGAATGAAAAGATGACATGGGATTATGATCGAACAGTGGGAACCTCTCATTCGTAATGTTTTGAAATCAGATATTGTTGACGATTCCTGTGTAACGCCAAATATTTATTGTTTAGGACATGAAGGTTTAGAAACGTACTAGCATGTGAAGAATGTTGCCCCAAGCTAAATAATTTGTATTTAAGGAGCAACCCACTTTGTGCAAATCGAACAGGCTCCTAGAATCTGCCCGTGTGTAGTTTGTGTGACTTCTGCGTCCCTGCAGTAATAAACCTTTGGTCTTTGACGCCACCATCGAGAAGCCCGTGTTTCTGTTTATTTGTGCACCGAGACAGGTAGAACTCAGGGGTCTTCGGGTGTTGTCCCTGACACCTCTGGACAGTACCAGAAAGTCCAGAACTCCAGGGGGATGTCGCAGCCATGTTCAGTATGGTGCTGCGGGATGTTCTTGCAGCCATGATGCTAAATTGCAATCGCTACATACATTTCCCCAGGGGACGTGAATTGGCTGCCGTGAAGGGTGACTTCTATCCCCTTGGGGGCATCCCACATGTAGACGGTGCCATCGATTGCACCCATGTAGGTCTGTTGCCACCGCAGGTGACGGAGCACATTTATCAGAACCGCAAACACTACCACTCCATGAACGTGCAGGTGGTGTGCCTTGCGGACATGACCATATCACATGTGTGTGCAAAGTATCCAGGTTCGGCACTTGATTCGTACATCATGAGGAACAACATGGTGCCACGGATGATGGAGAATCTGCATCCCGAACGTGCCTGGATTGTGGGTGAGTATCACTACTGCTATGGCGTGCTGTGTGTCACTTGCTGCACTCTGGCTGTACAACATTGCAATGTGTGCTTGTCATTCACAGGTGACTCAGCATATCCCAGTCGCCCATGGCTGTTGAGCCCACTCCGGAATCCCCGGACACCAGCAGACATCGGCTACAATCAGGCCCATGGCAGGACCCGACGGGTAATCGAGCGGACTTTCGGCCTGCTGAAGTCAAGGTTCCGGTGCCTTGACAGGACCGGAGGCGCACTGGCATACTCGCCTGGGAAGGTGTGCAAGATCTTTGTGGCATGCTGTATGCTGCACAACCTGGCCATCCACAGGGGTGTCCCCCTGCTCCTGGACGATGGTGATGAACCAAGGCCTCCACCTGCTCAGGGACCTGAATCCAGTGATGAGGACAGTGGAGAGGAGGAAGGAGATGACCTGTGCCAGCAGCTCATTAAACGCTATTTCACTTGAAGGTGGCTGACGAGGTACAACGTGTACATTGTCTGGTGTGGTTGCTCTTTTTATGAATGGCTATGCGCGGATGTAACCGATAGGCACTTGTTCTGTCACCCATGTGTGGTATTTATGAAATTGACGTTCCGTACCGAGATGTATGTTGGACTGTATTTGTGCACATCTGCTAGACATTGTGTAGTATGCCTGTGTTGTCTTGGATACTTTTTGTGCAGTGATATGTGTGTTGCCACAATGAGACCAGTGACTGTTGTTCTGTTGTGTCTCCCTAGGTGCTACAGAGGGTTCCTGCCCTGCATACTGTACATCATTTGTACACATCATGGGCATTATCAACAATGTAAATACTGCACTAAAGAATTCACTACACAAATTCTTGTGCGTCAGGTAATTTATTTTGGGAGTGGACATGTGGTTGGTGCGGTAATATTTACATGAAGGTGTGGAATGAGCAGTGAGTTGACAGTCCTGTTCAATGAGATGCAAGAGTAGACACCACATGGATGTGGTGACCTAGGTGCCATTGCCAGGGCAATGTGGGGAAAGATAGTCCAAACAGTGAATGCAGTTGGGAAGAGGGTTGTCTTCACGGCTGGCTCCGTGACTGGCGTGTGGTAGGTGCTTTACCTCCAGAGACTCCCAGGCTCTTCTTTGGACGCCCCCTAGATCTTTTGGGCGGGGGGGGCCTGCTGAAAGGCCAGCAGCGACAGAGGACTCGCCCCTCTCTGTTGGTGCAGGGGAGGATGGAGCACTGTCATCCTGCGGAGCAACAGAAGGGGACGGAGGTGGTGGTTGGTACACAGGCCTGTCCCTCTGCAACACCACTTGCTGGCCCATGAGGTCCACCATCTGTCCCAGGCGGTTATCGATGGACCTCATCAGCAGGATAAGCTCCCTCAATAGTTCATCAGACCGGCCACTTTGTACCTGGACCTCCTGGTAGGCCTCCACAACTCTGGTGAAGTGGTCCAGGGATGGTGTCCACTCCTCCTGAGGTCTGGTGGTGACCATGGGCCTCCCACCAGCTCTGCTAAAATGGACCTCTTCCCTCGCCACTGGGGGGCCACACACTGTATCCCTGCCCTCCACAGGTGTTGCTGTGGGATGGTCATCCCTAGGGACAGGGAGGGTGCTGCAGGTGGTACTGGTGGTGTTGGTGGCAGTGGCGGTGGTGGTGGTTGCGGTGGTAGAGGCCGTGACTGCAGGGGTCTGCTGCGTTGTAGTGGCAGCAGAGGTGGTGGTGGGGAGGATGGGGTCCTGGGACCTCTGGGTCTGTGGCACACCAGATGGGCCGGGCTGGAGCTCATCATCCAAACTGTCCTGGGAGTCCACATCTGAGAGTCCATGTGCCGGGGGTGGAGACTGGCTCTGCTGGTCGTTCGTGTGGTCCTCAGCAGTGAGTTGTTCATCACCTGTGGAGTAGATGGGGAGTGGTCAGTGTTTGTGTCATCTGCGCATCATCATCTGTCTGTACACTAGTTAGATATGCAGTCATCACTAGTACAAATCATTGCAACACTGTGTAACATTTCATAGTGCAGAGGGATATCATGGAGTCATACATGTTGATTGTCAATGAATTGCGTGCTATTGTTGTAGGTTTTCTGGATGCAGGTCACACACACACGTTATGAAGAATTACTGTGTGTATGTACCTGTTAGGTGAGTGTGCAGGGTGCAATGGCTAACAGTTGCTCCTGGGTGGGGGAGGCATCCATGCTGCTGGGGTGTGGGACAGGGGCTATGGTGGGAGCAGTGAGACTGGCCTCCCAACCCAAAACAGAGCTCCAATACAAGATGGCTACCAACCTGTAAGTCTGTTTGTTACACAGTGCAATGGCTGACACATGCTCCTGGGTGGGGGAGGCCTCCATGCTGCTGGGGTATGGGCCAGGGGGAATGGTGATAGTAGTGGTGCAGCCCTCGCTCCTGCCCTCCCACACACACCCTCCCAGTGAAGATGGCTACCAACCTGTAAGTCTGTTTGTTAAACAGTGCAATGGCTGACAGTTACTCCTGGGTGGGGGAGGCCTCCATGCTGCTGGGGTATGGGTCAGGGGGAATGGTGGTAGTAGTAGTGCAGGCCTCCCTCCCTCCCTCCCTCCCTCCCACACACACACTCCCAGTGAAGATGGCCGACAACCTGTAAGTCTGTTTGTTAAACAGTGCAATGGCTAACACATGCTCCTGGGTGGGGGAGGCCTCCATGCTGCTGGGGTGTGGGACAGGGGCTACGGTGGGAGCAGTGAGACTGGCCTCCCAACCCAAAATAGAGCTCCAATACAAGATGGCTACCAACCTGTAAGTCTGTTTGTTAAACTGTGCAATGACTGACACATGCCCCTGGGTGGAGGAGGCCTCCATGCTGCTCAGCTGTGGGACAGGGGCTATGGTGTGAGTTGTTGTACAGACCTCCCTCCCCCATACAGGCCTCCTCAGCAGGATGGCTGGCTACATGTTGGGTGGGGATGGACAGTGTAATGGTGTTTGGGTATTGCAAGGTAGTAATTGGCATTGTGATGGTTGTCATTTGTCTGTACTTACCAGCCTCCGCTCCCCGGCTACTCCTGTGAGACTCTCAGTAAGCAGTATGGCAAGCACCTTCTCCTCCCATGGTGTGAATGTCTTCAGTGGGATGGGAGGGCCACTGCCAGCCGCGTTTGCCACCGTCCAGTCCTTGCTCCTCCTCTCCTTGACAACCCTCTTGAGATCATTCCACCACTTCTGGATCTCCTTCTTGGATCTTGGGGTGGCCCCTAATACATTCACCCTTCGGACTATCCTTTCCCACATTTGTGTCCTGGTGGCTAATGGTGTCTGTTGGACCAGGCTACCAAATAGTTGTGGCTCTACTCTCACAATCTCGTTGACCATGACTGTCAACTCTCAGTGAATTTGGGCATTTTTGGTGCTGTCTAAGCATGGGCGAATTTTGCGAATTCGCGATCCGCGAATTTGCGGATTTGCAAATTCGCGATCCGCAAAATTCGCGAATTTGTGCGAATTTGCGGATTTTTGTTTTTTTGCGTGTTTGCGGGGTTTTTTGCGTCTTCGCGAGCCGCTTGCATAGCGAAGTTACCCATGCAGTCGTTTATGGGAGAGGGCGAGAGAGATAGATAGATAGATAGATAGATAGATAGATAGATAGATAGATAGATAGATAGATAGATAGAAAGAGAGAGAAAGAGAGGGAAAGAGAGAGGGAGAGAGAGAACGAGAGAAAGAAAGAGAGGCCGGATCTCTGAAGGGCCAGATTACTGAGTTGCCCCTACAGAACATACAGCTTTTTATTTTTAGCAAAATGCATATGAAAATTGTGCTGTAAAGGTCTCTTTTAGTTTAACCCCTCCTGACAACTCAAAATGGGTGTATTTGCCATCTTCTCCCTTTTTCCTGTTTTTTATATCTGTAAGTGCTTCCTGATGAGGTTTAATTCCTTGGACAGGTGCCTCGTTGCCTACTTGTAACTATTCTCTGACCCTGCTTCAAGGGTCAGAGCAGGGTTAGAGAATAGTTGCAAGTAGGCAATGAGGCGCCAGGAAGCAATTAGCAGCAGGTGTCCAAGTTGAAGTTAATTTGTTTGTAACCCTTTTGTAAAAGGTTACAAAGAAATTAGGTTCAACTTTTGCACCTGCTGCAGTAACCCTTGCTTGGCTTAAAATTCGTCCCCCGCTGATTTGCGGATTTTACCGCGATTTCGCGAGATTCGCAGATCGCGAAATCGCGGAAAATCTGCAAATTCGCCCGCGAAATGGATTTTACGCCCACCCTTAGTGCTGTCCTGGTGTGTGGGGATTGAGGTGTTTGTGGGTGCAGGGGTGTGTGGGTGCAGGGGTGTAGTGGTGATGTGTGATGGGGGTTTGTTTGTGATGGTATGATGGTAGTTTTGATGGTGGTGGTGGGTGGGTATGTGTGCTGTGCTCTATTGTCTCCCCTGTCAGGTGTGGTGTATGGCCTTCTCTTCTGGAGTGGTGCAAAGGATTGTGGTCAGTGAAGGGGGTGGCTTTGTACTAAGCTGTGTGGGTGTGTCCAATTGGATTTTGGTTGTCAGGTGTGTTGTGGGAGTAGTTCTGTGGTTTTGTATTTTATTTTAGTTATTTATGTTTCTGTGTATGTGTGTTGTATATTTTGGGGGCAGTACTACTTTGTTAATGCAATTTCGGCATCACTGCGGTGCTTTCACATCAACCGCCATATTTTTCATGTTTGTCCGCTGCAGTGGTTTTGCTGCTGTTTGACCGCCATTTCTCCCATTCACTCCTGGGTGCGACCGTGGCGGTCGGGGTCGGCGGTTCCGACACCCTCGGGGATATCGTAATAGAAATAAGAGATGCCCTTGAAAGCATAAAAGAGGCAAGTACAAGCCCTGACAAACCTACAACCCAAATATTAAAAGAGGAACTCTTAAAAGTTCCTCAGCACGCCTCTGGACAACTACCCTCTATTGACTCCCTTAAAAAAAGAATTCAAAGACAAAAAAGAGTAACTAGTACAAGTCTACCAAATCCTAACACACTACAAGAAGTTGTCATACCCCCAGAATTGAGTATAACTCACAATAAAGACCAATTCTTGCTTTATGACAACAAAGACCCCACAAACAGAATTATAATGTTTGCTACTGGTAACAATATTAGAAAATTACAAGACTGCCACCACTGGATGATGCATGGGACTTTTCAAACATGCCCAAAACCATTTTACCAACTATACACCATACATGGATTATACCATCATTCCAATATACCTTTCATATATTGCCTTTTACCAAACAAACAACAGAACACCTACATAGAGATACTAAACACAATTAAACAGGAAACAAATAATTATTTTCTACAGAAAATAATTATTGATTTCGAATTAGCCATGATTAATTCCATTCTAAAAACTTATCCACACACAGCAATACAAGGTTGTTATTATCATTTCAACCAAAGCATTTGGAGACACCTCCAAAAATCAACATTTAGGACTTCATTAGGATGTCGGGCGGATCGCCACCGCCATGGTGGCGGTGGCGATCCGCCCAACAGAAATGACTGCCCGCCACCCTTTTTCCCCCGCTACATTACAATAGCGGGGGGGGGAACACAACGGAGAGAAACACCGCCCGCCACTTTTGCGCCCCGGTCGCATTGCAGCCTGGGCGGAAAATGAGTAATATGGTGGCAGTGTCCATGAGACACCGCCAGCCATATTACAATGGCAATTGTGCAATGCCTTTCCGTGGCGGCAATGCCGCCACGGAAAGGCAGCCGGTGTTCACTCTGGGGGCCCCTGTGGGCCCCCGGAGTGAAGGCCAAAGGGGGGTAGCACACGGGGGGGTACCTGTGGCACCCCCCAGCATTTGCATAATGAAAGCGGCAGGCACCGCGCGGTGCCTGCCGCTTTGATTACGTAAATGCTGCTAAGCATTTTTAGTATTGTGGCAGGTGGAGCAGAGAGCTCGGCCCACCACAAATTTCCCAAAAGATGGCAGAAAGTTAGACTCAGAAAGTGCTCTTTTTTTTGTGATTTGCTGGAAAT